>NW_027397080.1:34400691-34421138 GCF_003265705.2 Callorhinus ursinus
GGGGGGGCTTCATCTCCCAAGGAGGCACACGCCACTCCCACAACCCAAGAGGGTTCAGGGACCCTGGGGCTTCTAGTTGCTCAACTGCATCTCCTTAGACCTCCCACCCACACCTTGGGGTCAATCTGCTTTCTCACTGCATTCCTAACTCTGGCAGAGGAGGCTCTCAAGGCAGGAATGCAGCCCTCACGGGGGCTCTCCCCCTAAGGTTGGGACCTGAGCCTGTGGCTCCTCCTGGTTCCCCAGAAGTAGAGCGTGAGGTGGGGCTCAGGGTCTGGGACTAAGGACCAGAGCTCAGGGAGGGGAATGAGGAGAGCAGAGAGGGCAGGGAGGCCAGCAAGAAATTGCCTGAGCTGAATCAGCTTCAGTCTGACCCCACAGGAGCCCTGGAGTGGGGATTGCACCTGCATGATTTCTCCTTCCAGTGACAGGCCATCTGTGTACCACCCCCATGCCTGCCTTGGCTGAAGGCAGGCCCCCAGGATGGGGTATAAACTCTGGGACAGGGGGTGTCACCTGCCACAGGGCAACAGGGCTCCATCCATCCACCAAGAACTATTCTCCCGAGCAAGGGACAACTTGGGGATGGGGTACTGATGGGGCATGAACAGCATCTACTACAGAAACAAGCATTTTTCTACCAGCTTCTTACAGGATTCCCAGGGAACTGCGATCACAAACCAATCACAGGGCCTGCTCAGCCTTGTCTAAGGACAACATGGGGCTCTCTGTGGCTGCTTCCCTGGGCTGGGAGCACTGCACAGCAATTACCATGGTGTCTGGTGCTTAACCGTGTCATTGCCCACAAAAGGCCATCGAAGACAGATCCCCAGAGGCCAGCCAGGTGCCAGCTGGTGGATAAGAGAAGGTAACAAACAGGATTGATATATTTAATCTAACACTGGGACTTTTCACAGTGGGCAGGACGTTGTTCCATTTATCAGGATTAGACAGCTCCCCAGCAGACGAGCTCTCCAAATCTTGCCTTTCTTCTACTGGAGGGTTATGTTATTAAATACGGGTCTCTGCACTGGAGAACTCTCAGGAAGAAAAATGCCTTTGTCAGAGATCTTAGATTACCGCCGGCCTTCCCTGCTGACCCTCCAGGCATGTGCCCCCACTCTGCTCCCTCGGGCCCCCTTCCCATTTTCAGTTTTACAGTGTTTCGAGAAGTAAAGGAAATCAGTCTCTGACCTGCATCCTCCACCTGGTTGGTCTGATGGCCAGAGCACTGCATGCGGGCATCCTCTGCTCCCACAACACGCCATCCAGATAAACACACAGGAGGAGCTTTTAAAGTCACAGGGCCTCACAGACTTGAGAGTGAGAATCTGAGAGGCAGCAACAATGTCAAGCCTCAGGGGCCATTTTGGGGAAGAAAACCTTACAGTCACATGGCCGCAAGAGCAGCTAAACGAGTCTGCGTCATCCCCTGGGGGCATCTCCCGTCTGAGGTCCGCGTGTCAGGATCTCTGAGGGCAGGGCCCAGGAATCTACCTCTTACACAGGCCCTCGAAATGATCCTGGTGTAGCCCAGCGTCTGAGAGCCACTGTGGATGGGGTGGGGCGGGGGGTGATCAGCAACACTGCCCAAGGCTTCCCGGCCCTTCCTCAGCCCGGGTGCTGGGTCCCGACTTGGTTCCTGGGTCTTCCAGAATATCCTTGTGCCCTTTTCAGCTGGGAGCGGGAGCTAGGGCCCCTGTGACCCCCTCACTACCTCCGTAGGAAGTGTACTAGTTCCCTGGGACTGTCCTGACAAAGCACCAGAGGCAGGGGGCCTAAACAGAAATCTACGTCCCGGAGGCTGGAAGTCCAAGATCCAGGTGTCAGCAGGGCTGGTTCCTGCTGAGGCCTCCCTCTTTGGCGTGGAGACGGCCATCCTCACCCTGGGTCCTCACACAGTTGTCCCTCTGTCTCTGTCCTGATCTCTTCTTGTAAGGACACTAGTCGGATTGGGCTAGGGCCGACTCATTTTCCTTCATCACCTCTGCAAAGACCCCATCTCCAAATACAGTCACATTCTGAGGTCCCGGGGGCTAGGACAGCAACCTGTGAATTTTGGATTGGGGGAGGCACTTCAGCTCATGACGAGAAGTCATGAAGAACCAGAAGGGAAGCAGCAGGCTACTCCTCAGCCAGACTAAAATGACATTTTGTGTCCTAAGTCAGAGCCACACAAAACACGGCGTCTTGGGGGTGATAGAGGCGACAGGAAAATAGAACAAAAAATGGAAATGTGGGGTCTTTGGGGGAAGGTGGGAGGGAGAAGGAAGTGACCTGCTCACTCTCCACTGCTCTCTCTTTAGTCTCAGAGGTGTTTCTCCCATAACCCCGTGGTCCCGCAAGGTATTTCTAGCAGAAGAGAAGCGCCTCCTTTCAAGCATACTGTTCTGGGTCTCCGGCTGCTCTTGTGGATAGAACTGTTTCATCTGCCCCTGCAAACTCATCCCAGTGCCCCCAGCCTGCGCCTGGCATTCTCCACCTCCTCCCGGGGACCCTGAGGCTTCCCTGCGGGTGGGATCCACCAGAGGAATGCCAGATGGCCTCTAAACCCCCTGCTCCCTCACCTCAGCCCAGGGGGAGAGTGAGTATTCAGACAGCCATGGCTTCAAATCCTCATGTGCTTGGGGCTAATCTTTTAAAAAAGTTCTAGCCCTGAGGGTTCTCCTCTCTTCATCTGTCCTGCCCATTGCAAGCAGGAAAGGGTCTGCTCTGCTGTTCCCAATTTTCTCTAGGTGGGCCACTCCTGGTTAAGCTTTGGAGGGAGAAACTGCAGACTCTGTGACTCTAAAACCAAAGCCATGCATCTGCATCAAACTCTCAGGATGAAAGCTGGTGTTTTATCTCCATCTGCAGTCTCCTCCAGAGTGGGTCTCTTGTATCGAAATCCTCAGTTCACTCCAAACCTGGAAAGGGAAGAAGTGGGGGTGTTTTTTACTCCATTGACCCCAAGGTCACCTATTCAGCAAAGGCACCAAACCCTTTTCTGGATGCATATCCTGCACTCCACACCTTTCCACCATCTGCTCAGCCATGTGTTAGAGGTGCATAGGTGACCCTTTGACCTCAACCAAAGTTGGCTGATGGGACCGGCAGAGCCGACCCATGAAGTGAAGTGCATTTACCACCCCAAGGAGAAGCAGGCAGCACTGAGGAGCAGGGGAGGAACCTCCCAGGTGTTTCCAGGTCCCCTACTTGAGCTTCACCTAGAAGTCAAACAAGACAGATACCACCTAAGTCAGAGGCTATGAAGAGCTCTTGCAAAGTGCATGAGCATGAGTGCATGCTGAGCATATTATGTGACAATTCTGTTTAACCCTTGAGTTCCACTGGAAAGACAGGAACCCAAGCAAAGAAGAGTTGGTTAAATTTTCTCTTGCCTCAGGGCACACAGCTAGTAAGTGGTGGGCCCCGAGTGGGATGCATTGCCAATGCTGGTGCTCAGCACAGTTCCTGGCATGCAAAACTCAGGAACAACTGTCTAGGACTCGGGTGTGTCCCACTCACCTCTGTCTCTGCTCTGTCCTGTCCCACAGGCCACCTCCACTCTGTGGGGGCCCAGTGCCAGCACCAGGGCCATGAGAGCCCACCAGACACAGCCTCCATGCCAGCAAAGCCCAGCAGGAAGCTTGCCTCCTCTTTCTTCCTGAAGCCACTCTTCAAAGGCAGTCCTCCTATACCTTCCTTCCCGCTCTGCTGGCTCCTCCCTCACTGCACCACCAAAGTCCTTGAAATATTCATCCTCAGCCACTGCTTCCACTTCCTCCCCCAGGCCCCCAGGTGTTCCCTATGCTCTCACTGAATACCCCCGCCGCTGGACCCCAACCGCCCTTTCTCGAAGATGACCAGTGACCCTGAGTTAATTCCTAAGGCTGCTATGACAAATTACCATAAATCAGATGGTTTACAATAATAGAAACATATTCTCTCCCAATCCAAGTAACCAGAAGTCTGAAACTAAGGTGTAGGCAGGGTTGGCTCCTTCTGGGGCCTCTGAGGGAGAGTTGGTCCCATGTCTCTGTGAGTTCCTGCTGGATGCCAGCAGTCCTTGGTGTTCCTTGGCTTGTAGGTGCATCACACAGATCTCACATGACCTCTCCCCTTTGTGCTCCTCTGCCTCTTATAAAGACACTCTCATTGGATTTCTGGGAAACCTCCTAAATCCAGTATGGCCTCATCTCAACCCCTTATCTTCATCACGTCTTCAAAGACCCTACTTTCAGAGAAGGTCTGAGGTTGCAGGTGGACATAAATTTGGCGAAGTGCACTGTTCAACCCACTGCACCCACTGTATTAGGGCTCCCCAGAAAAATGAAATATATAGAGACAGGGTATGTATGTATGGAAAAAGAGAGTGAGGATGATATTTATTATAGGGATTGACTCATGTGACCAGCAAGGCTGAGAAGTCCCAGGATATGCAGTCTGCAAGCTGGAGACCCAGGACGGCTGGTGGTATACAGCAGTCTGAGTCCAGAGGCCTGAGAACCAGGGTAGCCAATGGTATAGATTCCAGTCTGTGTCCGAAGGCCTGAAAACCAGGAGCTCCAAGGGCAGAAGAAGGTCAATGTCCCAGCTCAAGCAGTCAGGAAGAAGGGGGCACTTTACCTTTCCTCCACTTGTTTGTTCTATTTGGACCCACAGTGGACTGGGTGATGCCACCCACATTAAGGAGGGCCAGCTGCTGAGTTGAGTTCACTGGAAGAAGAGCAGAGTTCCTCCAGAGTTGGGCAGAGAGTAGACCCCACCCGCCTCTCCCCACCTGTCCTACTTAAATGAACTCCATGACCCATGTCTTCATTTCCAAGAAGAAGCTCCACCACCCTTCCTGCCTCATGCCGTGGCATGACTCCCACAGAACAAGCCAGTGGACCCTGCCATCTTTGGGGCTAGAGGCGCTAGGCCTCCCCGACAGCAGCCCTCATCTGAGTGCACATTTCTCTGGGCCTTTCATTGTGTTTTGATGTCTTGTCTCTCCTATATGCCTGGACTTAAAAAGAATAAGTTTAAAGCATATTGGAAATAACTGAAATGTGTGCTAGGCAACCCGGAGTAGTGGGTAGGAGCCAGATTCTGGAGCTGACCACCCAGATGCTGGAGGCAAACCCAGCTATGGCCCTATCAATGGCCCAGGGAGTGATGTGGCTTTTCTGTGCCTAGTTTCTTATTCTGAAAGGTAGAAGTGGTATTCATATCTACCACACAGGATTGTAGGATAGTAAGCAAGTTAATGTCATCAAGCACTGGGAACAGTGTATGACGTGTAATAAGTGCCTTCTAAGTGGGTGTGAATAAATAAAAAATGAGTGTTTTGTCTGTCCCTCTGGTTTCAAGTGATTTTTTACCTACAATCACGGTGAGGCTGTGACTAGCATCTCTGGAGAACATCTTCCCCCCACCGCCCCCATCTTCTCCAGGCCTGGCATCCCTCTTTCCCTCAGCATTATGATGCTTAACTAGACACATCCTGTCAGCTTGGCATAAAAAGCTGCCTATGGCATTTAGGAAGGGAAAATAAGTGGTTCTTTTCTGTCTCTCTCTGAAGTCCCGGTGTCCCCAGGGGATGAGACACTGAAGTATTTCGCAATAACTTTCCCGGGACATGACTCAGGAAGATAAAAACAAACACTATTCATGTGTCTGAACGTACCCAGGAAGGCTGGCGGGATGGAAGGGGACTCCACTTCTGAAGGAGAAGAGGAGATCTTCCTCCTGGGGGTAAAGTTTCAAGGTTGCTGTCACCACACCACTCACCCCCCAAAAGTACCTAAACTCTCTTTACCCTGTGCTCGCCCCTCTCCTCATGCAGCCCCAAATCACCCATCTTAAGAATTCTGGAAGGGCTCCTGGAACTGCATATCCAAAGAGTCATCAACCTCAGCTCCCAGAACCCTGATTGCTCTCCTTAATTCCCGTTGAACATTTTGTCCAGGAAAGCACCTGTGTAGTGGCAGATGCAGGACAGGACACAAAGAGCCCAGGTGGGGGAAGAGGCAGAAATAAATGGGAGGTTAATGGTCACAGAATATATAAGTAATACTTCTAGGTATGAGAGGGGAAAATAGGGCCACACCTAAGAGAGTGCCCAATAGATGACCAGTCATCAGAGTAGGGAGTCAAGTGAACATGGACACTAACCTATATGAGCCTCAGTGTACTTGCCTATTAAATGGGAATGATAATACTTCCTATATCACAGGGTTATTATGAGGATTATATGAGTTAATATGCATAATGCCTGGGAAGAATAGTGTTAGGTTTATATCAGGTGCTATTATTTCCATCTTCATCATCACCACCACCATCAGCATCAACATCACCATCAACAGCAGCAGCAGCAGAAGGAGTGGCAACACCATCACCACCAGCCACCACCACCATCATCATCATCACCATCATCACTATCTCATCACCACCATCAACACCATCACCATCATCACCATCACAATCACCTCCATCATCATCATCATCATCACCACCACCATCATCACCATCACCATCATCACCATCATCACCATCACCACCATCATCTTCATCACCATCATCACCATTACAGTCACCTCCATCACCATCACCATCATCATCACCACCACCATCATCACCATCATCACTACCATCATCATCACCATCATCGCCATCATCACCACCATCACCACCACCATCATCACCATCATCATCACCATCATCACCACCACCACCATCATCATCATCACCATCATCATTATCATCACCACCATCGTATCCATCACCATGATCATCGCCATCACCATCCTCACTGCCATCATCATCATTAGCATCACCATCATCATCACCATCAACATCATCATCACCATCATCACCATCATCATTATCATCGCCATCATCACTACCAACACTATCATCAACAATATTACCATAACTATTATACCCTAGAAGGTAGAAATTATGTTGGACTCTAAAGATGTGTTATACTGGGATGGGAGAGAGGGGGAAGCAGTTCAGACAGATGGAATGAGAGAAGTAAGGAACAGAGGCTAGCAAGAGGGAGGCTTTCTGGGGCCAGTTTCCTTGAAGGGCCAGCAGCAAAGTCTGGTGGCAAAGGAAGGCTGGGGCCAACTGGCAGCAGCCTCATGGGAGCCTAGAGTCTCCCTACCCCCTACTCCTCCTGACTCCTAGCCTTGCCCCTCTTTCCTTCTGATCCAAATATTGCACCAGTGCTTGGGTCGTAACCACTACTCCATCTCTGGAGCATCACTTCTCCTTCTCGTGATATGTGTGAACACAATAGCAGAAGCCCAAGCATGCTGCCCCAGGGCCAATCTCCTATACCCTCCCTTTACAGGAGCATGGCTCCCTCCCCAGCAACTTTCTGTCTAGCCCTCTTGGCTTAACAGAGAGGCGTCCTGGGTTTCTTCTTAGAGGCTGATTAAAAAGTCCTCCTGGGCTGGGAATGAGAATGGCATGATAATTAGCTGGCAGGCCACAGTCGCCAGGACTCTAGCTCTGGACCACTGTAATCAGAATAATGTGGGAGTTGATTTGTTCTCTCCAAAATGTACCATTATTGTTAGATTTCCCACTGGCTAGCTTTGGCAATAGTCATTTATGTCTCCTTCCCACCTGGGGGGCCTCCTGATTCTTTCTCGTGAAGGGACGTGGCATCTCCCAGCTAGGCTGTAAATGCCTCATTACAGATCTCAGCTGCACACTTGGTCTTTTGTCTCACTCTGGGTCACATTTCATTTTGGTTTAAATAATGAAACCAGCAGACCAGAGATTAGAGCCATTAAATGATTTTACTACCAGGAAACAGATGCCTATCCAGGATATAGACTCACCGACAGCTCAGTGGACTCTGTGCTATCAGGTCTGGAGGAGGTAGACTGAACTGGGTGACATGGTTCAGAGACAGACTTATGTCTGAAAGACCAGGAGGGCAGCCACAGGACACATGGTGGGGAGATGGGCCCTGGGCCCCCATGTGGGGGGTGGTAGACACAAAGTACACCTTGATGGTCCCTTACCCACATCCAGGGTGAGCCCTGTCCAGAGGCAGGCAGGGGATCCCAGGGGTGGAGATAGATGCCTTTGACCCTCATAGGATGGCAAGAATGATTCTTGGCTCCTTATACTTTTCAAGTGCTTTCCCATATGTCTTCCTTTGGGCTTCCTACCACTCAGAATTCATTGGGTCACTTTGCTGCCCCTACTGTGCAGAAAAGGAAAAGGTTCAGAGGTTCTTCACCCAACCAAGATATAAAAACCTCCTACGGCAAGCCCTGATTGCAGCCATGTGCTCTTTCCACTTCACTGGCTTTTCCTTTTCCAGTGGAGAAGCCAGAAGTCCAGAGAGGCTGAGGTTATGTCAGTAGGAGCAAAATTCAGACCATTTGCTGTCTTCTGGGACAGAGGGACCTGTCTATGGGGAAACAGCAGTGGGTCTCAGGGTCACTCTGAACTCTCTGAACCTCAGCTTCCTGATCTGTAAAGTGGGAGTAGTAATGTCAACCTTGCAGGACTTCTGCTGAGATTAGAGTGTGCATGGACGCCCCTGAGCCGCTGTTATTGTTGTGACTATGGGGAGAACGGCTGGCCACAGCTGAGGAACCTCCTGCTCTCCTCTCTCTTGCTGGGACAAGTGCCCTGAGCAGCTCAGGATAAAACACACTGAAGGAAGTAATGAATGTTGTGCTGAAAGTGGGGGAGTGGGGACCAGGGAAGGATTACACTTTGCCAGTGCTCCCCAGGGACAAGAAATTGCTCCCGGTGACTTACAAAACTTGTATGAGGAACATAATCACCATCATGGGCTCAGAAGATGTGACATGAAGCAGATTGCACATCCCATTAAGCAGGCTGAAATTAGCATGTGTTGAGGGGCTAACAACAGGCTGGCACCTTGGGCCAGACCCAGCTGACAGGCAGTTGTGCCCCCAGGAGCAGGGGCAGATCCCCACTTCCCCGGGCGGTCAGCACTGCTGCAGCCACGCAAGGAGCCTGGCTCACTCAGACCACAGAGAGGTCATGGCTGCCCACTGGGGCTGGCCCAGGGCCGAGGCACTCAGCTCTCTGCCTCCTTCCCCTCCCCCACCAACATGACCATTATTGGAGCCCAACCCCCTTCTAAGTAGACCCCTGCCTTACTTGCCCCAGCTCCCCTCTGCCTCAGATGCTGGCTTAGCCTGTGGAGTCTCTGAACCATCCCTTGCCCATAGGTTCAGCTCAGCTGCCCTGGCATCTCTGGATGGTGTCTCTTTCCTGCCCATTCCTGTAGACAGACTTAACTCTGGGGCTCAGCACTTCCATCCCAGACAGCCTTGAGCTCCCAAGAGCCCAGCATTCGGGTTCCATCACTGGCATGTCAGGGAGCCTCGTCGATGACCTGTTCTCCAAGACTGTGGCTAAGGTATGCAGTTGGGTGGCAAGCTGAGCTGGTTCAATCCCCCCGGTACTGCTTCCTGACTGTGCAGGTTCTAGCAGCTTCCTTCGCCTTGTGAGGCCTTGGTTTTCCGACTTGTGAATGGGGCAGTAAAGCGTTTCCCAAGGGAGCTGCTGCCCTCACTTTACCATCTGTCACCCCCACTCCAACCCTGCATCCCATCCTCACCATTCTGCTAATCCTGAGCTTGTCAAGGTCATGAAGGCTTTTGCCAAATTCAATGGACACTCCCTACTGTTAACCCATGGGTGCCATTCAGCACATCTTCCCACTACTGCCTTCTCAAAGCTCCCAGTTCACTCAGCTCCCAGAGCCCCCATGCTCTCCTTGCTTCTCTCTTACTCCTCTGGGCTCTTGTTTTAAAAACTGTGTGTTGGCCAGACCTTTGCTACATCAGTCTGCTCGGGTGACAAGGTTGGGCATCTTAAACAACATACATTATTTCTCGCTGCCCTGGAGGCTAGAAGCCCAAGATCAAGATTCTCACAGATGCAGTTCCTGGAGAGGACTGTCTTCCTGGTTTGTAGATGGCCACCTTCGCCCTGTGCCCCCACAAGCCGTGTCCTCAGTGCCTGCACATGGAGACAGGAAGCACTGTGGTGTCTCTTCTTAGAAGGGCACTAATCTTATGAGAGCAGGGCCTCACCCTCTGGGGATTAGGGCTTCGGCATGCGAATCTGGGGGGACACAAACATTCTGTCCATGGCACCATCCCTGCGATGGGCACTCCTCGGGCACTGGCCCTCCCTCCACCCCAGCACTGCCCAGTGGAGCCCCTTGAAATGCCCGGAATGTTCTAGCCCATGTGGCTTCTGAGCGCCAGAAATGTGACTGGTGGGAGGGACTGAGCGTGTCATCCACTTGTAAGTGTTTTCAGGGCCAGTGGCCATGTGTGGCTGTGCTGTGGTCCCAGACCGCACGGCACCACATGCTCTCCTCACACAATCCCAGTGCAGAGTTCATGGCTCCCAAACTCCCACTGCACCCCCGACCCCTCGTCCGGGGTCCTGGTGCATCGCTGCAATGGAGGGCACACGGCCCCATCTCAGACAGGACTCACGACCCTCCCCCGGACCTCACCTTGTAAGAGGTACCACCATCCATGCGGCCTTTCTTGCTAGAAACCTGGAGCACCACCCAGCACCTCCTCTCTGATACCCGAGTCCTGCTGGGCTCACCTCCTCGCACACCTTGAGGCCGTCTGACTCCCTGCACCTGCCAGCCTCCTGCCTCCTCTGAACCAGGCTCCCCACTGTATCCACGTGCATCCCTTCAAAACCCCGCACACCCCCGATGGCGCCGGCCTCATGCTTCTCCCTCCTCCCTCTGTGCCCTGTTTCCTGGGCTGTCCTTCCCTCTGCACCTTCCTCCCTGTGTGCCTTGACTGGAGCCTCCCACCCCCCCACCCCATCTGCCTGGTTCCTGACTCAGCAACATGCTCCCTCCACAGTCCCCACAGGTCAGCAGGAGGGCAGGGGGGCAGTGCAGGTGCTGAGCCCAGCGTGGCCTCATGCCACCTGCCTCGTCCAGGGCAAATGCATGGGCCTCCGTTCCCATTACTGGACAATGGGAATAGTAACAGTGCCTTCCTGGCAGGGACGATTAAATTTAATGGTGATTACATGACTTAACTCATGAACACAGCCTAGGACAAAGTAAACCTTCAAAAACATTAGCCATTAGGAACCAGCAAGCCCCTCCCCCAAGCACGAGCTGGCCCACCCACATCCCGGGCTTCCCTGAAGAGCCTGTCCCCCCAGCCGCCTGCACACACTCCTCGCCCCTCATCATCATCCTCACCCTTCCCTCTGGCCTGCAAGCCCCATGAGGACAGGCCTGCATTTGCCACCTCACCCCAGTTTCCCCACCTTGCAGCCACGTCCAATGGGGAGACGTCATCCAAGTAATGTCCGCCAAAGGAACTTGTGACAACCTCTCAATCGTGTTTGCCCACCACCAGCACCTGATTTAGCGGAGACTCAAATGTAGGCAGGGGAGCGGGGGAGATTCGTGGTGGAAAAAGGGAAGGTTCCAGCTGAGCCCGAGGCAGAAAGAAGCGTCCCACGTGATTGGTGGGGTGCACGCGGCTTCCTCTGACTGCTCTGGATGTGGAGGCGGGGAGAAAACTTAGAGAAGCTGCCAGTGATGGATCAAGTCCTGGCCCTTGGACTAATTGTTGCAGAAATTATTATTTTATTTCCTGTGTTGTTGCTAGAGGTAGCAGTCTGACTTCCTACAGGTCCGACTTGCAGCAGGCTGGCTTCCTGGGCTGGTTACTGCGCATAGGGGCCGGTTTGCTGGCAGGTGGCTGCAGGTCAAGGGTGGGAGTTCTATTTCTATGTGTGGTCTGGCCATTGTCCATTTGCACATTTAGTCTCTGGACAGGTAGAAGTTGAGAGTGCTGTTCTAGTGCACTCCAAGAGCCTTCCTGTCTCCAAAGGCCAGCCATCATGGATAGGTGGGTGTGCATCCTTGCTGACACGTCCTCGGGAATTTGCTGTTTCAGTGACCATGCTTCTCATACGTCCTGCAGCTGTAATGTGTGTGTGTTATGCGTGCACTCCATCAATGCCAGATCCCGGGCACTGACATCCCAAAGGTCCCCGCTCCAGGCATCTCTCAGCAATGTGCAGAGAGCAGTGTCTGCAAGGATCAGCTGTAAAGGGCAGGTGCCTTTCTGCAGAAGGATGAGTAGGGGAGGAGAGAGGCCGCAAAGCAGGACACTATCCCACGAGCCTGACCCCTCTGTAGGGTTCCGACTGCGAACCAAGAGCACTTTCCTTTCCTCTTAATAGAGAATAATCATTGAGACCCAATTCCCATTTTGTTTTTAAATTTATACTGAAAAGAGAATTAAAAATGAAACATTAATGGAATGTGAAAAACGAACTCTGCATTCAGCTCCCATTTACCAAATTGCTTGAGCTCGTTGCAGGGAAGGAAGAGGGAGTATAACTATGCCCAGAAACTTCACATTTCCACCCTGCACACATGGCTGGCCGCCACGAAGTTAAATGGATAAATATTTTATGTACTTTAATTTTCTCATCTATGGGCTTGATGTTCTGAGTCATCTTTTGTTTTATTTTCCTACTTCATAAATGTTGAAAGTGCGTATTATTTTCCTTAAGTGGGACAAGGTTCTGGGTTTTTGTTCTATGGCTTTTCCCTCAAACCTATGAGGACAGAGATGCTATGATCTTTGAGTCACCCTGCCTTTCCTTCACCTCCTGCATTAGTGAGAGTTCTCCAGAGAAACAGACCAATAGTGCATGTATGTGTGTGCATGTTAATTTATTACAAACAAAGGGGGCCACGCAATTATGGAGGCAGCAAGTCCCAAGATCTGAAATCTTCAGTCAGCAACTGGGGGCCCAGGAGAGCTGATGGTGTAATTTTAGTTCAAGTCTGAAGGCAAGAAAAAGCCAATGTCCCAATACAAAGGCAGTCAGGAAGGAGGAGTTTCCCCTTACTTGAGGGAGGGTCAGCTTTTTTGTTCTATTCAGTTCTTCAACTGATTGGATATGGCCCACCCGCAGATTCCAAGGCTACTCTCAACCACAGAAGCCCCTCCCAGACACATCAGAATCATGTCAGACCAAATGCCGCGCCTGCAGCCAGTCAAGCCAACACAAAGTTAGCCATCTTGTCTCTTGTCTGTCTCTCTTCTCAACCCGCCTTCTTGCTCTCAGGCGTGTATTATGTGGACTGAGCTTCCTTTACTATTTCTAACTGGACCCTGCAGACTCTTGCAGTGAGGTGGCCCAGTTTCCCCTTACTCATTTTAGTTTTTTCTCCCTTGTGGTCATTCCGCCATCTTCCTCAGCTCCATTTCCTCCCTGAGATCTGGAATGCCTCAGAAGGCATAGCACGCCCACACAAGGGACCCCCCACTTTTCAGCGGACAGCCCCTGTCTTCCTCTTAGCATCGCTGCTCTCCACAGCTCAGTGCCCCTTTCCGAGCGACAGAGGTCCCTGTCTGACGGAGACACGTGGGTGCAGCCTCCTGCTGAACCATATCATACTGCCAGGAAAGAAGCCCCCCCTGTTCCCATCCCAAGATAGGATTAAGGCCCGACGGAGACATGGGGAAGCTCATGCCATATGTCACCCCAACGACCTTCATGAAGGGCTCTCTTCCTCCAGCCCGAGTTCTGTTTTGTATGACAGAAGAGCTGTGTGGCTATAACACAATCTTTTGCTGTTATGTGTCTCAAAAAAATCATTCAGAAAGCAATGTAGGAGCACTATTAAAGGAATTTAAAGATATTAGACCACCCATAATCCCACGGCCCTAGCACAGCTACTATTTTTACTTGGAGTAATAAGGTCTTCATTTAAAATCTCCCCATTAGCAAAACGCATATGCTCTAACGGGAAATGAAATGTGTGTGCAGCCAAGCAGGATATATTCAGGCCCCAAGTAACCACAATGCTCAACCAAGCAGAATTTCCCTACAGCCTAGGACAATGGACACGTGCATATAGATGGAGGGCAGCTGGCTCAGGGTCTTCCAGCCTGAGGGTAATCCAGCCGCGGTCCATGCTGCCATCCGGCCCAGGCTGGAAAGTGGATCAGTCCTTTGAGAAAGGGTCTCTGTTAAGCTTGGAGGTGAAAGACGCTGCCGTGTAGTCCCTCAGAATCAGGAGTCCCTTCCCCCATCTGTAGCCCCGTCACGGGTGGAGGCTACAGGGCATGAGCCCCTCCTGAGTGTCTGCGCCTGGGAAGGAGCCCTCCCTCTGGAGCCTCAGACAACTTCTCGGGCTCCATTTCCGAGCTTCTGTAGGCTGCTCAGGTACCATGTCTCCAGACCCAATTCAGAGATGGAACTTTCCCAATTTGTCATTTGTCCTTAACACCCAATTCCAACCTGCTGTGCGCTGTGACCAGCGCCACCCCTTCAATGTCCTCTGACGGTGCCTTGATCCAGCCTCCCGCCTCCTCTCACCTGGATGCTGGCAAAGCCTCCTGGATGTTCTGTCTCTGACCCTTCCTCTGACCACTCCCCTTTCAATCCCTGAGTTATCCAACCCCGACAGTGTCCCTCAGGCTTCTGCCCCTCAAGGAAGTGTGTGAGAGGTGGCGTTCACAGCAGCACATGCTCAGGTGTGCGCTCAGGTCCTAGGCACAGAATGAGCAGGCAGGGTGCACAAAGAAGGCACATGGAAGTACAATGAAGACATGCACCAGGACATACATCATCGGACACTGCTGCTTCTCACGTCCAACCTGGATGTTACCTGTGAAAATGGACCAGGGCCCCCCTCATCTGCTGGAGCTCAGTTTCCTCCTCCTCTGGGTCCACCGATGGCTGCGACCTTACTGCAATGTTGTCCATCTGCCCTGATGGTGCCAAACCAGGTGCCCTCCAGGCACGCCGAGGGCTGCTCCTTTCACTGTACCTCTGCCTAAGCTCTTGATCTTAAGGGCAAGCTCCCCTCCTTGGAAACCCTGAACTTGTTGCCATCCCAGCTCAAGCGAACTCTCCTCCCGGGAGCTGGGCAGGGCTGGGTACCTACAGCCCTTGTCTTGGTGTCGCTGCGGTACCCAGACACACCTCTGTCTTGGCACCTGCCCTGTTGTATGGCACTGATCTCTTCTGAAGCATGTTCACCAATTCCAGAGTGTGTCCCCAAGCCCAGCAGAGCGTCTGGGACACAGTAGCTGCTCAGTAAGTGTCTATTGTACTGAGCCAGATTGAGGATGGTCTGGGTCTGTCCACTTGAGACTGGGGCCTCTGTTGTAAAGGGAGAAGGTGCTGCTGACGGGATGCAGCACTGAGCGGCCTCACCTGTGGGCCATGGGGCTCCACCCTGAGCTGGCTAGAAGACTGCCCACCAGAGACCCAGCGTGTCTCTGCCCCAGAGGTCACGCTGTCATCTGCCTCCTCTGGGTACTGAGGATGACAAGATGATGCAGGTGAAGCGCTGAACAAAACGTCTCGTGCTAAAGGGTTGAATACATATTAGCTGTTGGTGGTCATTGCAGCTACAACGGGGCCTCCTGCTGGCTGACCAGTCCTTGCCAATCCCAACCTCATGCCTATAATCCATGCTCCTCTTGGTTCCAAGATCTGCTGGGAGGACCCAATGCTCACTGTCTCACTGGTCCCACGGAGGGTGCAAGGAGCTGCCCCTGGAGCCCGAGCAGACAAGCCTTAACCATCCCTTGGAAACATAGGAAACCACACAGCCCCTGAATAAAGCCATGGCCCTAAGGTGGGCACATCAGCAAGGGCTTCTCATGGAAAGCATGCTCACACCCAGGAGCTCAGACCTTACAGAGAGGCTGAAAAAACCCTGCAGGCTGCCAAAGCCCTACCCGGCTTCATGTCTGCTGGCTGCAGTGGTCACCTCCATAGACTGCTCGTATCTGCGTGGACACCCGTTACATTTCTATGTGTGCACCCCAACATTAGCAAACTTTGCTCCTATAGCCCTAGACCTGAGACTCTCTCCTGAGGACTGATGCCCTCTTCACCCTGGTGGGGAGGGAAGGATTCCCATCCTAGGATCATGGGATGACTAGACACAGGACACCGACACTGGACAGAAAAGATGGACAGCAGTCTATCAGTCACACGTACTCACAGCTCAGGGGAGGGGGCCCCTGCCCCATGAGCAGCCACAGGGGGCTGCACTCATGTAGAGACTGAACCAGCAGGGACCATGGGAAGCAGACTGCTAGAGACCAAAGGGGAGGGTGGTCCTGACCTCCTGAGCATATGATGGGCTTGTTTGAAAAATTCTGAGGGCTCATGGGGAACAGGCCCAGCACTGGGAAGCATGCAGGTGCTATCACTGGTCCCCTGACAAGGAAGCTCATTTGGTTGGGGAATCTTATCCATGGGAGCAGCCTGGAGGAGAGGAGCTTGCGTCAGACCCTTCTGGTCAAGGCCCTTCTGGTATCCAAGGTCAGAGTGGCCATACACACAGACGGTTTGGGCAGCCTCACCTGCCAATGAGAGGAAAGTCTAGGAGCTGACGCTCTCCCTCTCCAAGCCTCTCAGCTCCATGTGGCCCCCTGTCAATGGCTGGCTGGACCAGGGATATGGCAGCTCAGCTCTCCTGCCTCCAGCTGGACACACTCAGAGGCTGAGCTTGAGCCCCAGAGCTCCCTGCAGGGTCAGGCTGAGGCTGGGACTGTGCCCCAGATGGCACTTCTGCTTCACTTCTTCCTGGTCTCTGTTGTGTGTTCCCCACAGCCCCCACAGCCCTCACTGGTTTTCCTGAAAGATCCAAATGCTTGTCTCAGGGCATGTTCTGGGGTAGCTGACCCCAGAGAGCATGTGATCCTTGTACAAGGATTAATCGTCCACCAAGCACTTTTATAACTTCTTTGCATCTGATTCTCAAACTAGACCTGAGAAACAGGCACACAGAGATCATTAACCTCATTTGTAGATGACAAGGCCCAGAGAAATGTAGGGGTCTTTCCAAAGTTCACAGCTGATAGGGGCCAGACCGTGATTCCAACACACGTCTGAACCATGCCTCCAACATGAGGTGGGTATGTAGGACGCAGCATCACATGAAGGTCCCACACCCCAAAGACCCCGAGTCTCTCCAACCATCTCTCCAACCACCTCCCCACTCACCTGCATCCCAAGCTCTTCCCTGGCCCCCTACAGCTGTCCTCTGGTCCAGCTCTGTCACATCATCCTGCTAGTCTCTTTGCAGCTATCTTGCTGATATATTCTTATTAACCTGGTTTCTAATCATGTCTGCCAGGAGGCTGTAGACTCCACACAGGCAGAAGCTCATCTCTCTGTTTCATTCATGAACAGTTCATCATGGGCAGGTGGGCAGAGCGGGGGTGTATTCAATGAATATTTGTCGAATAAGTACAAGAATTAATCTCATGAAGCCGGCAGATTTCTGCTCGAGGAACCTGTGGTCACAGCATAATTGCCATGTGGGCTTTTCTGGGATTTGTCCATTCATCTGGAGAGATGCATGGGCTTGGGGGTAGAGAGAGAGAGACATTCCAAGGAATAACCACCTGACCACAACTTGCCACATCACTGCCACCTCCATCCAAGGAGCCAGACGCCAGTGGCTTGCACCTTGGTACTTTTGCTGGGATGCAAAGAAAGATACTTGGGCTGCCTGGTAGATGGGCAACGTGAAGACGAGGAGGGTGATGGATGTTTGGTGGTGGCTTTCCTAATGGTAAGACGAGGGAAAGACTTTCACTTTGGGAAAAATAAAGATAATCATACTTCCAATGTATTTATCACCCTTCTTCCAAGAAGGGCAAAGTTGGAAAGAATATGGTCCATGTGAAGTAGAATAATGAAGAAAATGTTGTAGAAGGTGCTGGTGTCATAAATGTTCATCTTAAATGAAACAAATTAACATGGCATTATAGTTCCAGTTAACCATCTGTTTGCTCGAGGAGTGATTGATCACCGCTAATGCATCCACGTTCATCTTCTGGGTGAGTGCCCTGGTTTGGCCTTGGTTGGACTCGGTCATCAGCTCTTGCCATTGTCCCCCCCCCCCAACCCTTTGCAAAACCCTGACTTTTTCCCTTCATTTCTTCCAACCTTGTTGGAAACAGCCTGAGTAAATGCTTTTAAAAACAAGAAACTCTCACCCTTCTCTAATTAGATAATTTTGAAATCAGGCCAAATTGGGATGCAACTATTTTTACATGCCTTGTCATGACTCTTTACTTGAAAAATTATTAACAGAACTAGTACCTTGGTGGTAAAGGGCAGTATTTATCCCCCCATTAAATCTATAACAATTCTAACTTGCTAAAAATAAAAGGGAAAATGAATAGATTAAAAAAGCTCCTTTGCCTTTCTCAGGTAACTAATATTCACATCAGGATAAACGTGGAGGGCAGCAGCTGTGCTCACAGGCCCCACGCACCTTGGACCACCCCTCACGTCCCTCCTCCTGCCTGTTCTGCCAACCTTACCCCTGCCCCAGCTCATTCCTGGGTTCATCTCTGATACTCTTGCAGCTCAGTTTCCCAAGATGTGCATTCCCCCACAGCATTTCACACTCCTTTCCTTTAATGAGGATGTTTTAAATGTCGGTGAATATTTGGATACAGCTCCATAATCACGTATTGAGAGCCTACCTAATGCAAGATTTGGGACAAGCATTGGGGACACAAAGATGAACAGGCTTGGCCCATCCCTGAAAAGTACCCTAAGAGCTCTAAAATCAGAGGCTGGAATGGAGCGAGGACCCTCCTTGGAAGGGGTCTCCCACACCAGGACCACGGACAGCTCCCGACTACAGCTTTGGTTCTCTGTAGGCACCCCTTCCGTGCTTCACACTTGAATTCTTGATTTGCCCTCAACCCCAGCTCCACCTTGAGTCTTATCTGCAGGCCCTGCACAGAGCATGACCCCAAGTGGATGGGGAGGGCTCAGACACAGAGCACTCACTCACAGCCAGGGAAATCCTCCATGGAGCCAAGACTCCTGCCCTGGCCTTGCCCCCTGCCTGCAGCTGTTCACTCGCCCTCCTCAGCCACCCTGTTACAGACCGACTTCCAGTTCTTCCCCATGATCCACTCCCTAGGATTCATTTCCATGCTGACTACCAGGCTCTCTTCACGAGGATCAAATGTCTTCGGGGCAGCAAGTGTGCTGCAAGTGGTATATTTTGCTCATCACTTTATCCTCATGTCCAGATCAGTGACCAGGACATGATTGGTGTTCAATAAAGAATGAATGAACAAACGAATCCCAAAGATGGCCAATGAAACAGAGGCACACAGAGGGTAAGCACTGAGCGTTGTCCTAAATGCTAAAAGTTTATTCAATGGAAAGACCTGCCCTCTGCTGCAGGTGCCCACATGGTGCTCTGGGATGCTCATCACTTTATCCCCTTGTCCATATCAGTGACCGGGACATGACTTGTGTTCAATAAAGATGAATGAATGAATGAATGAATGAATGAATGAATGAATGAGGGAGCCAGGAAGAGGACTTCTTAGCCATTTCTGGTGGGGAGGGGAGAAGCAGGGAAGTGTCCTTGTTGAGGTGATGGTTGGGAGAATCTTGAAGGATGTATTGTTGATATTTACTAGACTGGGCTGTTTTCGCATTTTGTTGCCATGTCCACCAGGGAGGCCGGTGCCTTCTCTGTCTTTGTTCTTCCTCTCTGAAACCCCTGCACCTAGTAGGAGATGATTATAGGGACAAAGGACGATGTCAGGGGCAGGAATCAATGCATGAGTCCCTATGACAGATTATCTTTTGAAATAATGCCCATCCAGGGGTGCCTGAGTGGCTCAGTCAGCTAAGCATCTGACCTAGCTGAGGTCATGATCTCAGGGTCCTAGGATTGAGCCCACATCAGGCTCCCTGCTCAGCGGGAACCTACTTCTCCCTCTCCCTCTGCCCCTCCCCCTGCTCCAGCTCTCACGCTCGTACTCTCTCTCTCTCTCTCTCTCTCAAATAAATAAATAAAATCTTTAAAAAAAGAAAAAAGAAAGGAACCATGCCTATCCAGTCCTTGTCTCTTCCCCTGACCAATGTCAGGTGCGAACCTAGTGACCACACCCTAGAAAAGAGGGAGGAGATCTGGCAGAAGTACTACATTCTGGAAGAAAGTGTCATCCCCAGGAGACACCTCTCCTATGGAGAGGTCTTAGCATCTGACCCTGAGACAGCATATGGCCCAGAACCTTGGGAAGAGGAAGAGGTACGCTGGTTTCAGCCCTGCCCGGCTCCCACTTCCAGGAATGCCACACCCACACTGCTGTGGGGCACCACAGAAGTTCCATTCCCTCTATCCTTCCAAATAACAGGAGAAATGCTGAGAGACTTTCGTATGCCTTCAAAAAGACAATGAACAGATAGTAGGAAAATTATTCAAAAGTACATCCCATGCCTCAGATGTGTCAGAAATGATTGGTCCAGGGGAGGCAAAGATGCTCCAACATGGCCCCTGCCCTCCAGGAGCTTCCAAGAGGTCAGACAGTGAGGGTAAATTATATTAGTGAGGCCATCCCCTTGTACCAGCTGCACCTCCCCTGCACCAGCCCCCAGCCCCCTGTACC
>NW_027397080.1:34421148-34444879 GCF_003265705.2 Callorhinus ursinus
TCTGTTCCCTGCACCAGCCCCCAGCCCCTGTACCTCCTCCCCCTCCCCTGCACCAGCCCCCAGCCCCCTGTACCACCTCCCCCTCCCCTGCACCAGCCCCACCTTCACCTGGGCCTATGAGCTCAGATGCAGGCTGTAGCTAGAAACAAAATATGGTCTGCATGTTGGGTTTTTGGATTTTTCCATGTAGGGACTTTAAAGGGCCAATAAGCAAACCCCTTTCCCTAACCCAGAAAAAAAAAAAAGTCAATTGAGAGAGATAGCAATCAGGAAGATATCACTGATAAAAGCTGGAAGGCTAAGGAAGCTGTTAGGCCATAGTAAGGAACCACCAGGTCTGCAGGTTAGTTGTAGCCTCACCTACTCCCCCAGAGGAATGAGAGAAAAGACCAGGGCACACCCTGCAGGCCTCCCAAACAAGGAAAGGGAAGGGAGAGCTGCACACACCCTTTTGCTGCCCCTCCTCCCACCACCTTCTCGGGGCAGAGCAATGTAATCACTCACCTCTGCAGAATCAAGGTACATCACAAGAGATGCTCCATGCTCAGACACACACATGCACGTGCCCATGTACACACAAGAAGCCTGGGCACTGTAGGAACCCCTGACTTTGTGGGTCAGTGGGAAACCTTCCCTGAGCTCAAATGGGACAGGTCCCTGTTACATGGTCCCACTGCAAATTGGCTTCTGGGTGGCTCAGATGACAAGTGTAAGTCAATAGCTACTTACTTTTACTCCTTCCCTGTAGAATGTGAGCTCTATGGGAGGAGGACTTCCTGCTGTCCACCCACTGCAGCCCCAGAACCTAGCACAGTGGCAGGTCTTCCAGGGTGGGCAACTTGCCCAGCTCACCTGGAACTCTCCCGCTTTAGCTCTGAAAATCCCATGTCCTAGAAACCCTCTCAGTTCTAAACCCACCAAGATGACCAATCTCCATTAGATCATCAATGAATACTTGTTGGCTGGATGGATTCATGGCTTACAGGGTTGCACCCCTCCTCCAGAGACGTTAAAAAAACAAACATGAATGGGAAACTCTGTGGCAGGTAGCACCTGTGAGGAGGTGAATCCCAGCCCACCTAACTCCTCACGGGTGGAGACTTGTTGCTTTTTACACAGTTGTGCTGAAGATCCTTTTTCCACTTGGTGGTATGCCCCAAATATGGCTGTGCTTTTTGGGAGGAGCCTGGGCCCTGCAGACCAAAGCCCTGAGGTTGCAGAAAATTTCCGGGAAATTAACACCATCCGTTCTTTATCCTCAGCAGCTGTGAGAGCAATCATGGAGAAAAATGATGTGGGAAGAACCTACGCTGTGGATTTTATTAGAGTCAAAGTCTCTCATGTAGTGTTGATTACTGGACCAGCCCGAACACGCGGAATTATTTCTAATTCCGTTTCAGAAGTTGATTTGCCCATAAGAGAAGCTCTGTAAATTTTCAGAGTGCTGACACATGAAACTCCATGAAAAATCAGGCAAATTCTCATTTTGCAGACATCCGTGGGTATTTGTGAACATTATGGGCATTCGTGGGCATTTACGGGTGCCCACGGCATATCAGACATGGCAGAGGCTAAGGAGAGGCAGGGTTCCTTGAGGATCCTAAGGAAATCGGCGGCACAGTCCCAGATTCATTAAGTCCTCAGGGATCTTACCGATCCCACACAAAAGAAGTAGCTTCAGAATCTTTACTGAGTGTGCCACCAGCCAATGAGAAACCAGAGGCAAATGGGATGCGTGCAGCATGCACCCCGCTGGCCCCTGGGGTGCAGGCACAGAGAAAGGGTGCTCAGCATGATGTGGGTGCGGCTAGGCTTTAAAGAAAGGAAACTTGCCCAGTAAGAGAGAAGGAGTTTCCAGGTGGGAGAAGCCACTGGAGCCGAAGCCTGGAGAATGGAGTAGAGTGGCAGGTCACGGGATGGGGAGCGAATAGCAGCTGGAGAGAATAAAGGACAGAATGGAAGGGATGGGGAGTCCCGCCCAAGCCCACCCTCACCATCCCACCCCCAGGGTCGGGCCTGTCCCCCCACAGTATGGTCTGGGCAGCACTCACCAGGGCTCTCCTCCTGCTGCAAGCAGCAGACCCTCCTTTCGTGCTGGGGTTTGGAGGACCAACAAGGAACAGTGCATGGAACAGGTGCTGAGCGGGAGGGTGGGACCGAGCAGCTCCAGCTGATCGAGACGGAAGATTAGACATGGGGCCACATGGACTTGCTCACACTCCTGCAGTTTCATCTGCCCAGGCCAGCCCACGATCCACTGGCCAGGGTCTGCCCAGCACATTCTCTGCATGGCCAAGCAGCAGAAAGACCTGAAAGAGAGCCCAGACTGGTCCTCAGCTCCTCCCCCAGGACACCAGGCAGAGCCATGAGTAAGGGCAGAAGGACAGCCCCCATCTGTACTTCCACCTGTGCCACATGTGGATCTGAGCAGGGAGAGAACAGGCCAAAGCAACAGAACTTCATCCTCTCCTGGTTCAGGACCCCAGGACCTTGAGATCCTGGTGCAGGGGCAGGGTTGGCACCTTCCAGGGGCTCCAGGCCTCTTGCAGCATCTGGGTGTTTGCTGACCATCCTTGGCATTCCTTGGCTTCAGGCAGAGCACCCCCTCTCTGCCCCCAGGTCACAGAGCCTGCCCTGTACTTCTCAGGACATCATTCACTGGAATAGGACCACCTTAAACCAGTTTGATTTCATCTTGAGATTCTTAACTAATTATATCTTTAAAGACCCTATTTCCAAACAAGGTCATATTCTGAGGTCCCCAGTAAGCATGATTTTTGAGCAGACAAAATTCCACCCACTTTAGGTCCCCCCCAACACTCTGGACGCTTTATCTCTGTTGCCTCATCAACCTCTATATCCCTAGGGGATCGTTCCCATCTGCCTACAAACATGCCTTGAAAGCCTTGTCCTGAAATAGTGATCACAAAAATACAAAATCCTTGACTGCATGTTTCTGTCTCACTACAGCCCCCTCGCTCTCCCTCTTTTTTCAGGAAAGCTCCCCATATCCCATGTTCCCCATCTCCCCAACCTTTCCCCTCCCCTGCCACCCCAGTGAGCACATGTCAACACAGCACCCTGAAAAGGCTCTTACCATGTTCATCAGCCACCTACACACTTTCAATTCTCTTTTCTCATTTTACTCAACCTCTCGACACCATTTGACACAATTGAGAGACTGAATATGCAAGCAGACAATGGCCAGAGCACATATAATGGCAGAACTCGGACCCACCAGCTCCGCTGTGGCCAGCCTAGAAGCCGAACCACAAACTTTGCCGCAATCAGCCCAGTCAGTAAATGACTGCAGCTTCCCCACTTTGCACCGCCTCTTCTAACTCAGGGCCAAAGAGACAAAACAAAATGTGCTTCCCAAGCCAATGACACAGGACACCCTGCTCCAGCCCCCATCTGGGCTCACCTGGAGCCTTCTCTGTCTGTGAGTTCTACCACTCCTCTGCTAAAGCAAGCTCCGAGTAAATACCCTCCGTGTGTTCTCACTGTGTGGTCTTTGTTTCCACACAGTGGAGTGCTTCTTCCTTTATGAGATCATTCCTTCTTTCAGCATGCAAACCCCCCCAGGCTTGATTTCCCATAACTCACCACTGCCCAGGAGAGGTCCCCTTTGCTGAATTTCCCTCAGCTCCCCCACATGGCAGGGCTTTGCACGCAGCTCTTGTCTTCCTATGCATTCTCTGCCTTGATGGTCTTACCCATGAATTCACAGGCTGACATTTCTGTAAGCCATCCTGACCTGCCCTGAGCTACAGAGCCACACAGCTCCCTCCTTCCCCCACAGGATGCATGCATTTGGACATCTGACAGAAGGCTTAAACTTTCATGGCTACATTAGCCAACAGTGTCCAGAGAAATGCTGCAAAAACAATGAACTACCCGCAGACTCAAAGGCTTACAGCCATCCATGTGCATTCTCATGCTCCCAGTTTCCTAGGTTGACTGGTTTGGCTGGAATCAGGGGGGTGGCTCTGCTTCTCTGCTTCATGCAGGTGGATTGACCCCAGGCTTTGGGTTAAGTGCAAATTCAAACATATGTGTTCATCCCAAGGCCCAGGCTGTGGGGGAAGCTCTTCCCATGGGGATCCTTCAAACACAAGAAGCCAAACAGCACCAACACATTTAAGCCCTCACCTTGCATTGTGTCAACCACTTTCCTTCAGTCAAAGTAAGCCCCATAGCAAGCCTAACTGTAAGGGTAGGTAGGTACCCTCTACTCACAGTGAGGGAAAGAGAAGCAAATATTTCCCAAACAATAATCCAGAAAGCAAAAGCATAATGATTGGTAAACGGTCTTGATGCCCAGACAAAATCATATATGGAGAATCCAAAATCATACCTAAATTACTGAAATTAATAAGTGAATTTAGCAAAGTTGCAGGATACAAGATTAATATACAAAGTAAATGATATTTCTATGAACTTAACAACAAACAATTGGAAAATTAGATACAAATATGCCCTACAATAGCATTAAATTTAACAAAAGATGTGTGGGACTTGTACCATTGCTAAGAGAAATTAAAGAAAGTCTAAATAAATGGCAAGAGATCACAAATTAGAATTTATATTACTAAGCATCTATTTATCTGTGGATTTAATGTGATTTCAATCAAAATCTCAGCGAGCTTTTGGTAGAAATTGACAAGCTGGTTTTAAATTCTACATGAAGAATTTAAAAGACCAAGAACAAATAGCTAATATATTCTTTAAAAAAAGAACAAAGTTGGAGGATTTATTCTACCTTATTTCAAAACATACTGTAAAGTTACAGTAACTAAGACAGTGTGGTAATGACAAAAAAATAGACAAATAGATCAACAAAACAGAGCAGTGACTCCAGAAATGTGTAGCATGTGTGTGTGTAGATAGATGTATATGTGTATGTATGTGTATATGTAAATGTATATATGTGTGTATATGTGTGTGTGTGTACTAATTTTTTTAAAGGCACCCACACAGTTCAATGGCCAAGGAACATATTCTCAATAAATGTTACCAAAATAACTGGATATCCAAATGGAACTAAGAAATAATTGACCTCAATCTTATATCATACGCAAAAATTAATTTGAGATGGACCATAAACTTAAATGTGAAAACCCTAATTGTAAAACTTTTAGGAAAAAACACAAAAGATTTTTATGGTTTGAGGTACACAAAGATCCTTTAGGACACAAAATTACACTACCCATTACCAAAAAATAAATAAATGACTCTGATTGTTTTCTTTCTTTAAAAAAGATAGATTTATTTATTTGTTTATTTATTTAGTTAGTTAGTTAGTTAGTTAAGAGAGAACAGGTGAAGGGGCAGAGGGAGAGGCAGAGGGAGAAGCAGACTCCCCACCAAGTGTGGAGCCTGATGCAGCGCTCCATCCCAGAACCCTGAGATCATGACCTGAGCCAAAACCAAGAGTTGGCCGCTTAACCAACAGAGCCACCCAGGCACCCCAACTCTGGTTTTTTCTAAATTTAGGCTCTCCATTCATCAAAGGTCACTACTGAGAAAACAGAAATATGAACCACACGCTGAGAGAGATATGTATGTCAAACAAAATTCATACAATATTTGTAAAGGACTCGACAAATCAAGAATAAAGAGACATGACTCCCCTCCAAATGTGTAAGATATCAGAACAAACAAAATAACCAAATGTATAATAAGCACAGGAAAAGTTGCTCGCTCTTAATAGCCATGGGATCAATACAAATTTCAATCACCATGAAGAACCCTACACACTCGCCAGAATGGCCACAGTCATGAAGCCCATCAGCCACAGGTGGTGGTGAGGATAAGCATCAACTGGAAAACATGCCCGTTACTGGTGGGCATATCAAATGTTCAGTCCGCTTTGAAAATTCTTCCACAGTGTCTTCTATGATTTAACATACATTTGCCATAAGACCCAGCAATTCTACTCCCAGGCATAGCCAAGATCCAACAGTTCCCATGTCCATCAAAAGACTGGTAAAAGAACCTATGCCCATAGCAGCTTGATTCATAATAGCAAAACCCTGGAAACAACCCAAATTATGCTCATCAATAAGATAATGGATAGGCAAACCGTAGTATATCCATTCAGAAGAATTCAATTCAGGACAAAAAAAAAAAAAAAGAACAAATTGCTGATACATACAGTAACTTGGATGAATCTCAAAACCATTACATGGAATGAAGGAAGCCAGACACAACATAGTACAAACTGCGACTCCATTTATGTGAAGTTCAAGAACAAACAAAACGAATCCGTGGTGATGGAAGTCAGATCAATAGTTGCCTGCAGGGGGAGGGGAGGGAAGGCTGACTACAAAGGGGCAGGGGGGATCTTTCTGGGGTGAAGGAAATGTTCTATATCTTGATTTGTAAGAGGTAATTGTCAAAATCCAACTAACTATTCCCTTAAAATTGTGCATTTTATGGGATGTAGACTATGCCTCGATAAAGCACTGTTAAAATAACTTTAAAACAAACTATCATAAGCAAAAAAAAAAAAAAGAAGAAGAAGAAGAAAAGAAAAAGAAAAGAAGAAAAAAAAAGAAAAAGAACGCAGGAAGGAATCATTGCAGCTTCTACTCCCTCCTTGAACGTGACACATTTTCTTGGCGTGATGCTAAGTGTCTCACGTGCATTATCCCATTTAGCGCCTACCCTAATCCCCTGGAACAGAGAGTTTTTTCTTGGGCCCGGAGGCATTCGGTGAGTTTCCTAAGGTTACCCAGGCTGTGCAAAGTGACAGAGCCAAAATACTAGGCAGGCATCCTGCACAGAGTCTTCGGCCCTACATTCTCTCTCATGCTCGCTGGCTGTTTTCCATTTATTTATACAAGTCCCATAACAACCATGGAAAGTTACCATTATTATCCCATTCTAAAGGCAGAACAACAGACTCAGAGAGTGAGGGGGGTGAATCCAAGCCATGGGGGGGCTTTTACTGACACCACCCTGAGTAGCTTCAGCCTCGCACGGTGGGGCTAATTGCTACCCAGCTCCTGGCTGCATCCCAATGACTGTGCCACCTGGGCATATCCTTGGCTGCTGGATGCAAACAGGAAAAGCCTCAGCAGTTCTGTTGTGGTGGTAAGGACCAGGGTTGCCCAACATATAAAAGGCTATTTTCCGTGGAGCAACATTGCAGATCCACAGCTTCCAAGTAGCACCAGAAGCTCGCAGGTGATGCACGTATCTCTGGAGCCATTGGTCATCTAAGTGTGGAGTGTTGGAGCTCATGTGGGGCTCCTTCTCCAGACTGGGAGCTCCAGCACATCCATGCCTGTAGGGACATAGGAGGTCTCCAGCAAGTGTCCCCTGGAGGAATGAGCAACCATGAACATTAATACTCCTTGTGACTGGAGAGTCCAACCCACTATCATCTCAGACAGACCTGTAGCTCTGATCCCGCCAAGGGACAGGCAGTTTCCCATCTGCTCATGCAGCCAAACCAGAGGGGCAGGAGAGGGTCTACAGGGAGGGTGGGAGACCTCCGGGAGGGTAGGTTTCACAAGGAAGCCAACAGCTGGCCTGGATGCAAAGGTGAATCACGGCAGACATATAGCCGGGATGCCATGAAGGATAAATGAACAGAACATCTTGTTCTTGTTGGGACGCATCCCCCAGTGGGGCTGATTGCACGCCTCACCCAGGGCCCCAGCCAGAGGCCATCTGAGATTTGGCCAGGCAACACCAACATCTCCTTAGCCCTCTGGGTTGGGCCACAGAGCAAGGCCAAAACCAAGGCTCTGTGGACACCCCTGCCCACCGCTCCCTCTAACCACAAGTTTCTTGAAAGGAAATGGCCCAGCCTGTGGAGGCTCAAGAGACAATTCTCTTATTCCTTGTGTAGGCCAACTCTGACATGCAGGCCCCCGGGGACACTCAGGGACAAGGAACAGCGTGGACGCTGGTTCTTGAGGAGCCTCTGAACCTCAGCTTGGCTACAAGAGGACAGTAGCCCTGGCCAGGTCCTGGCTAAGGGCTGTAAATCAGGACAGGAGACAAGGGTAAGGGTAGCAGCATTGTTGAACAAAACTTCCAGCTGATGAATATGTTCTATGATCTGACTGTTGAGCACCTGATAGGTGGCTAGTGTGCAGGGGACTTAACTGTCCATTTAATTTCATTAATCCAATTTTTGATGTGCATGGCCACATGTAACTACTGGCCACCGTGTTGGATGGCATGGCCTGGATCCCAGAGCATTCACAAATGCTATTGGGTGACCCCTCCACTCAAGGGCTTTGACTTTGCCCATGGTCCCTGCACTTCAGCCTGGGAGAAAAATGGGCTGGTTTGGAAGATGTTCAAGAACAAGAACTGGCTGTAGTCCCCTAGGGTGGTCTCAAGACCCTCGCTCCAAACATCTCTGAGAAGCAAAGCCCAGTGTCCTGTTGGGGATGGAGCTGTGGTGCCTTAGACAGGCATTCCTCACACTGAGCCCCCATCCCGGGCACCCTGGGCAGGCCTAGTGAGCAGGTAGCCTCACGGAGGGGCTGCTCCTCCTTCCTGCCCACAGACCCATCACTTGAGGACTCTGCAGGAAGCACCTGCCCTTTCTGTCACCAAATCCCACATGACCCACAGCTGTGACAGCAGAACAGGCCCTGTCTTTAGGGACCATTTCTCAACCCAAATTTTCAATGGCCTCTACTTGGCTTCCCTGTTCCCTCCATCATCCATTCCTCTGGGCAGACATCAACTCAGGAGAAGGAAACTTACTGCAGCGTCTCCTCTGTTGCCCCCTTTTCCCCAAGCCCTAGTCCCCTCGCCAATGGGGAGACAGGACTATTTTCCAAGTTCAGGAAGGTCCCCAAAATCCTGGCATTGTTCCTGCAGAGCAGTTGTGGGGGCAGGATCCCTCTAAGTTTACCAACATGCTTTTCAATGCCCAGCATCCTGCCTATTAAAAGGGAGAGGAGCCTGGAGGAAGAGTGGCCTTGATCCATTATTCATACCTCAGAGATGGGGTTACAGTTCAGAAGTGGGAGAGACACAGACTTTGAAATGGCCACGATCCAGCTCAGCTCTCCTGGGAGGAAGCTCAGGCTGGCTAGGCTGAGTCACACTGAGGAAAAAAAATGTCAAGGCAGCTGCTAACCCAGGGAGAGGACACAACAGCTTTGGTGACAGTGGAGAGGGCCCAGGTCCAGCTGACTGTCCCTCTCTCTGCTTTGAAATGTCCAAATTAGGGCCGTTCCTGCAGAAGAAACACCAATGCCTCTCTGCAGGTTTCCCCCCTTGACACATTGATTTTGATGAGTGAATTCTGGTCTGGGTCCTTTGTCTGCCCTGGACCCTTTTCTCCTCCAGAGCCACATCTTGATTCTGGCTCCAAGTCCACTTTTAGCCTCCATTAAGGGCAATCTGTGCATGTGTGTTTCCTTTTACCCAAATAAACATTCCTGGCTTACATCACCTCCTCAATCCTCAGGCCATGTGCTGGCAGATGTCTCTCATCTCTGTAGTGGGAACAGGATAGCAGCCTCGATGACAGAGAGCCCTGGAGTTACGGTGGGCTCCCCAGCTCTGGCAGAGACTACAGAGAAAGGGCTTCTCCTTGTGAATGATCCTGCAGCCCCAGCAACAACCAGGGCCCTGTGTTAGCAACTACTCAGCAGAGCCCATGGAGGCAAAAGGGAAAAAGCATCAGGCACAACCCAAAGGAGAGCATGGCCTCCAGGAAGAGGGCACAGACCACAGAAGGGAGGACACAGAGGGTGGCTTAGCCTCCTCCTGTCTGCATGGAGGAGACTTGGAAGCCTCAGGGAGTTTGTGCCACAAGGAAAATGAAACTCACCACCCCTGCACCACCTCCTCCTCTGGGGCCCTGGGGGAGGGAGGGAGGGAGGAAGGGACGGAGGGAGGGAGGGAGGGAGGGAGGGGTATGCCTGAGCTTGGTTTACCTTTGGGGAAATCTCTCCCTATGCTCAGAGGCCCCACTCAAGAGCTCCCTCAGCACAGCCCCCACATGGGGAGACCTCACATGGATACGCAGAATATTTTGAGCTCTGGAGAAGGGATAAGGGCATATGCCAGCTCAGCGAACTTAGAAAAGCAGAGCCTCCCACACCCCACGTACCACATTGGTTCACCGAGCTTCCATTACTTGGGAACCGAGCCCAGTACAGACACGGAGGGGAACCCACTGTTCCCCACTGGCACTATGCTGATGGGCTAAGCATGAAGGTAGGGGGAGGATGTTTAAGTACTGAACTAATAATGTGTGCAATCACTCCATCTAGACAGAAAGATAGGAGAAAGACACTGCACTTGGGATGGAAACTGTATTCACTGGTCTTGAATTATGATGCTGAGCTAGTCTTTGAAAGGGAAGGAGAGAAAGGGAGAAAGGTCAGCTAAGAATTAATAGAACACAAGAGGCCCAGCAAAGCCTGTGCATGAAAAACAAGTCAAGGCTACAGCCCCAGGGTTAAGTGAAAACCCAGCAGAAACAGATCAGGAGGGAAGAGCACAAGTGTGCATGGGGAGGAAAGAAACATCCACACCGGCTAATGCACAGCCTCCCCAGCCACTCCACAGCCTCCGCAGCTGGTGTGCCATGACCGCCACCCTGCCTTCTGCAAAGAGCAGAGGGGGGCACCACCCACCCCAGGCCAGGGACTGGCCGCAGAGGCTGAACTTCCCTGCAGGTGCTGCAGTCCCCCTAACTTGTGTAGGGCAGCAGAACAGGCAACCCCAAATATATCACTTTGGCATAAGGATTATTTTGAACTGAAGACAATTGACGAGAAGCAGATATAAGAAACACTCCCTGCCCTCTCTCTGTCTGCCTAGAAATAGGACATCAATTTCTGAAGACGTCCCCCTCCCCTCTGTACCAGGAAGGAGACAAGTTAATCACCAGAGACAATGCCAGACCCTGATCAGCACCAGAGGCATCTACACAACAGACCTTACCAACTACCCCTTGTCTTCCACTCCTCCATGCCCTTGTCTGCCCAGTTTGCCACCCTAGAGACTCAAAGCCCTCTTCATTTGCCTTGTCACTTCTCTACAGATGTATTTTTCTATTGCTAAGGTTTTATATAAGCCTGAGTTCTAACCATGCTTTTGAGTTAGTCTCTCTGAGAGCTCCTCTCTGTGTGTGTGTGTGTGTGTGTGTGTGTGTGTGTGTGTGTGTGTGTACAATGCATTTTACTAAACTTCTGTTTGTTTCTCTGGTTAGTCTGTCTTTGTCAGTTTAATCTGTGGGACCCAAGCAAGGAACCTGAGGTGGGGGGGGAGATTTTTTTCCTCCCAGACACTAGTTTCCAGCTGTTTTCACCATCTAGCCTCAAATTCAGTTCCATTCAGTGGTGACCCCATGATTCTGGGCCAGGCACTACACTGAGCCCCAGGGTATAGGAAACAATTTGACATGGACCATGCCCCCTGCTCAGACCTCACAGTCTGTCAGGGGAGAAAGGTAACTAGGGTGCATGAACAATGATGGAGCTGCAGGGTAGGAGGCACCCAGACCCTGTGAAGGACAGGACACCCATGTGGACCTGACCCTAGTCAGTCATTGAGTCTCCAAGAGCCTCAGTTTACCCACCTATAATGGGACTGGCTATACCTCATAGCACATGGAAGCTCCTAGTGCCTGGCACAGAGTAGGCACTTGTACTGGTCAGGGTGAGCTAGGTTGAGCTGTGTAATAAACAACCCAAAAATCACAGAGGCTTCAACTACAAAGATTTATTTCTTACTCACACCACTTGTCCACTGCAAGTCCACTGGGTAGGGGCCCTGCTCTGCCCACAGAATAGACACTATCTGGGCTGCTGCTGGCCACTGTGGCCAAGGGAAACAGAGGGCAGGAAAATCATAATCTGGCCCTTCAAGTTTCCCCCAGAGCTAAGTCTTGTTCCCTCCATTCACACACCACTAGCCAAAGTCCCAGGGCCACACATAACCCCATGAGGCAGAGAAGTGCAATCAGCATGTGCACAGGAAGTGCAGGAGGCCATGTAAGTGGGAGCTACCAGCCCTGAGGTTGATGGTGGGGCTGGCAGCATTGCCGATGGGGCTCTGCACAGGAAGATGCAGGACCACAGCGGCCCCGCTGAGACCCTTCAAGGACATCACCTTGAATCCAGACAGGGTTCTGGCAACATGGTCATCCTTTCAACAAATGCCCATGAGGGTATCCTTGGTGCCAGGCATTGTTAGAAGCTGGGAACCTAGCCATGGACAAATGAGACAGCAATTCTGTCCTCATGGGCAGCTCAGGGTCTAGTTGAGGATATACATGATATGCACTCTATGTGCATGGACTATATAGGGCAACGCTGTCCAGCAGAACTTTCTGGGACAATGGAAACATTCTCTATGCATGCTATACATCTGGCCGCTGAGACCTGAAATGTGGCCGCTACAATGAGGAACTGGAATTGTTTCTCTTATTTAAATTTAACTCACTTAATTTTAAATAGCCACAAATGGCCACTGGCCACCACACTGGACAGCACAGATAGAGACTCCTAAATGATGATAAACACACAATACACGTGCAACAGGGACAGGGCTTGGGGGCATTCTAGGGGGTGCTGTAGTTGAGGTGCAGGGCCCGAGGAAGGGGCAATCAAATAGGGACCCAAAGGCAGTAGGGAGCAGATTGTGTGGATAACTGTGGAAAGAGCACTCCAGGCAAAGGGAATGGTGAGGGCAAAGGTCCTGAGGCAGGAGCATGGCTGACGTACTCAAGTAAGAGCATAGACACCAATGTGGAGCAGAGGGAAGGAATAAGGAAGGCCAGGCAGAGAGCGCACAGGGAAGGGGGCTCTGGTCAGCTAAATGATGCCCCTGCCCCTGGGGATGTCCCCATCCTGATCCCTGGAACCTGTGACTATGTTCCTTCATTGGTGAAAGGAGTTTGGCAGATGTGACTAGGTTCAGGGCTTGAGGATGGGGAGAATCTCCTGAAGGATGCAGGTGATCTCAAGGTAGTAACAAGGGTCCTTATAAGAGGGAGGCAGGGGGACCAGAATCAGAGAAGTGGGAGCTGGGGAGGGAGATTGGGAGAAGCCGCCCCCTGGATTGGAAGGTGGGAGAAGGGGGTCAGGTGCCTGCATAAACTGGGCTCTCCCCTAGAGCTTCCAGAAGGAACCAACCCTGCCAGCATCTTGGCGTTAGGACTTCTGCCCCCCAGCACTGTGAGATGGCAAACCCGTGTGCTTTTGAGGCACTAACTTTGCAGACCTTGTTACCAAGCCACAGAAGCACCACGGCCCATTGGCCAGGCTGAGGACTGGCTACTGTTCCCAGAGAAACGTCCACCTGTCACAGCACAGCCAGAGCCCCAGCCTGCCCCTTGGTCCAGTCATCTGTGCCCTGAGCTGTTGCAATCCATGGGATGTAGACAGCTGGGAAACGGGGGGCTCGAGGCACCAAGTTCAGACTGGAGGAGCTGTGGCCTCTTAGCCTCAAATCTCAGACCCAATGGAGGCAGGTGGTCTCCAAGAAGCCCCCTGAGACGACCTGAGCGGCCAGAGTGCCCTTGCTATAGCCAGCAGACAGAAGACCCTGTCTGTTCACACGCTGCCCCTGTGTGGGGTTCTGCCACCAGGAGATGGGTTCCCCTGGCCCTTGGCAGAGAAACGCTGGTCTGACCCAACCTCTGTGCTCGTCCCCCAACAACTTAGGTGGTGACAAAGGTGAGGCCAGGATGCAGCAGGGACCATAGCTGACCCCAAGGGGATAGCCCTTTTGGCATCCTCCCTGCCTGGGATGAGAACCCTGGGTACCCCCGGCCCTGCCCTGCCCCTACCAGGCACTGCCAATGAAGCTAACAAACGAGCAGGTCCTGGGGGAGCAGGTCAGTGTGGATCATGTGACCAAGGTGTTTTCCCAGATTCTGCACGGCTCAGATGTGTTCGCCCTCGATCCTGCTGGGCTCCAGAGGGTCCCCCCATTTGCCTGCACCTGCACACTTCTGGGGACTCACCCACCCTCACCTGCACAGCTGACTCTTCTCCATACCCAGAACCTGCCCACTTGGGTTCACACTTCCCCTGGGATGTCCATGCTCGGCCTGAGCGTGACATTTGGGGTCCTGCAGAGCCAGGTCCTAGCATCTCCTACTGATTCATCCATTCACCCGCACCCTTGCTCAGTCTCCCGGTATTGATGGAGGTCACGGCAAGAGCCCAGCCCAGGTCAGGGACTGGAAGGAGTGTTAGCCCGAGAGAGTCCAGGACCCCTGAGATGTCCTCACGAGCTAGTAATCGAAATGGTACCTGGTCGGCACTTACAGGTCTGGTGGAACGTGCTACAATAGAACTCCGTGCAAGGTAACTGATAGGCCCTGGGGGGTGAAGGCAGGTTTGCTTCCCACAGGAATTCTTGGTCAAGAGACAGAGAGGCCCTGAGAGAAAAAGAGAGAGGGCATCCGAAGCAGAGGCCTCCTGAGGGAAGGCTGGCGTCCCTGTGAGCCTGGCGCACAGTGAGCCTTCCGTCTATCCCTCTGTGCATCCATCATGGCTGGAGGCCCACCCTAGGGAGGGAGGAGGAGTCTGAGCAGGTTTTCTCAGCACACAGCCACCATGCAGAAGCAGGAGGAAGAGGAAGGTTGGCTCCCGCCTGCTCAGAGCTGGGCCCCCCGAGGGTCATTTCCTGCTTGCGGTCAGTGCTCCACCCGTCCGCTGGGGCCGAGATGCTCAGAGCCCAGCACAGCCCAGGGCCCCTTCCCCTTCCTGGCATCATTGGAGGAAGGTCAGGGGCCAGGTGCTGGTGCCTGAGGATGGGGAAGAAGGACAGGCCATTGCTCTGGCTCTGGGGAGCCCAGGGATAGTGGGCCGTGTCCCTTCTCTACATCCGTCCTCAGCTGACCATGCCTGCAAGGTTTCAACAAGCAGTGGGCAGTTTCCCTGGTGGAGGACACCAGTGGGGATGTTCCTCTGGGTCCCGGGACTAGATACTCAGGGGGCAAACCAGGGGCCGCATTAAGAAACAAAGGTGCATGTGTGTTTCTGCCCTGTTGCAGCTGAGTTCCTGAAAATCCTAAAAGGAAAAGCCGTGTCTCTTCCAAAAGTAATTATTTGGTCAAAGAAGAGAGGCCCGTCTTTGACCGTGTCACTGTGGACGTCTGGGAGGAGGCGAAGCGGACCCACAACCCCTGTGGCCCACAACCACTGTGGTCCCAGGGTCTCGCTCCGCCTCCAGGTTACGCCCTCCTTCCCGCATCAGTGGGGCTGTCCAGAGGGGTCTCGGGCCAGGACAAGGCTCTGCCTCAAGCCCAGGGAGTAGTGCTGGGCTGGCAACTCACAGTGAAAGCCTGTTCAAGACCCTGACACTTCTGAGGCCAGGGGCCGCGGGCCCATCGTGGGCCAGCAGCATCCCGAGTCCCACCAGGGCCCAAATAAATACACGAGACAGCATGGTGGGTCGGCAGCTGACGAATAAGAGGCGGCTGGAAATTCATCTAGCAGGCAGCGTGCTCTGCACAGGTGCGCCTCAGAAGCTCTCCTGTGCCTTCTGTCCCGACTTGGCCTATCAATCCACGTACCACCGAAGTGCAGAAAGGCGAGCGAGCTGGAGAGACTGCACGCCCAGCTTCCCATGAACGAGGAGTTCCCGTTCCCTTCCACTTAAAAGTACATATCCATCTAATAACGAATTACTTATTTGTTTCAGGGGAGGCCTCCCTCATATTTCTCCAAGGCCAGGGTCCCTGCCCGTACCAGCAGGGTAAGATTCTATTTCTTCTGCAAACAGTGGGCTCCACGGCTCTGGCCCGTCAGAGGCCTGCGCCCGGCACTTGAGAGACATTCAGTGCCTATGTGTGGGATAAATGAATCAATCAATCAGTTTAGGGCAATTCAGCCCCTGGTGGGACCAGGAGGGACCTGAGCAGGAGGAGGGATTTCCCATCCAGGATCCAGGGCTCGCCAAAGGGTAAGCAGGAGGGGGTTTTGGGGAAGGTCACCTGCTAGGGAGTCAGATCCCGAGAAGCTGCCTTTTAGCTATGTGAGTGCAGACAACTCACTGAACCTTTCTGAGGCTCGGTTTTCTCAACTGTGAAGAGGGTGTAAATACCCACCACTTAAGGTTGTAGCACAAAATAAGTGAGTTAATGTATCAAAAACTCCTGGCTTATAATAAATTCTCTGTAAAAAGAAGACTGGTATTCTGTTCTCTCAACCCAACGTGTTCACCTCCTATCCTATATTAACCATGCTTTTCATTTTCCGTATTCTTGATGTTCTGACATATAGGGCCTTGCTAGCCTGGAAGGATGGCTCCTCTGGGGTCAACCAGGTCCTAGAGCTGGTAAATGATGGCAAATATGCAGACCAACCAATCCAGAGCCCTCACCCCACCATCTCCTCTATCAGGCTGTCACTCAGGGCCAGGTGCAGAGAGCAGCCCCTCCACCTCAGAACCTACTGAGATTATTCACACTGGACAGCCCTAAGCCTGCTCACCCTGCTTTCCCATTCGTTCCCACAGAAACCACAGTCAAGGACCATGCCCACACGTTCCCTCCTCCCTCTGACCCTGGAGCTTCCCTGATTGGCCCAACATGGTGTAGCACGCTTCCTGATTCTGGGGATCTATGAGCATGAAATCCTCCTCCGTGACAGCCTTTTCCACATTTGTGTGTCCTGCCAATCCTGATTAAAACGAAGCCCAGACACGATCACAACACACCTCCACCTTCCTCATCTGCACACCCAGAAGCAGACACCTTGCAGGAAGGTCTGATGGGGGATGAGCTGTGGGTTTCTCTCTGGGATGCAGAAGGAGGCAGGGACAGAACCGGCTCGTGCGGCCTGGATCTGGAAGCCAGGTTCCCAGGCAGAGCCCACTTGGAAGCCCTGACTCACCCCCTCCCCCTGCCCCCACTGCCCCATCCATCGGTCTCTCCTCCCCCACCTGACACTGAGACATGAATTTCAGTAGCAGCCAGAGGAACAGCAAAGCAGTAATGACTTGTTTATGACTCCTTGTTCATGTCGGGCTCCTGCTTTTTTTTTTTTTTTCCAGAAGACACTAATTCAAAAATGAAGCCCCAGGCAAAAGAAATTACCACACAAGATAGAGAATAAAATGCTCTTGGTTGACTTGTGTGTTGCCTTTTTCTCTTTCCCATCCAGCCAGGGTCATTAGCTAAGGTACAGGAGGCATGAGAAATGGCTCCGATCTTGGGTCTGGGGACCCAGCAGCTCACTGGGCTGGGTGCTGGTAGTTCATCCCCTACCCCTACTGAGTCCCAGCCAAATGGGGCAGATGATCTTCTACAGGTGAGGAAGCATCTGGAATGCTCTGGGAAGTGCAGGTGGCCCAGAATAAGGTCCCTTCTCCAGCATCATTCTGTGGCCATCCCACCTCATCCCTAACCCACCAGGGCCACAAAGAGAGAGGGGGATTGCTTTCTTAAAGATGGCTTCACACAATGGGAGGAACTTAGCAGAGCAGGATTATTATCCAAGCATGTTTTATCACTGCTCTTCTGCAAAGACAATCACCTGGAAAATCAATTAATGTATTTATTGCTTCTAGGAGCATTTGTTGTGGAAACGAACCCTCTAGAGATAAGAAGGCGTGTGCGTGCAACACCGATGGGGCCGTCTGCACCAGCCCGGCCTGTCAGCGTGGATGCTGGGGATCCTGAGGAATAATGAGTCTGATTTGGCATTTTGGAACAGCCTTAGACACCTAATTACGGGTTTTATTTTTTTCCCCTGACACCCACTTAGAATGTTGCCTTTAGCTCATGTCCCCTATAAAATTCTCTGTAGGGCAAATTCGTTACTGTAATTTGGGGAAGTTTTTGCTCAATAGCATCATTATTTTCATGTAGAGGCAGACCCTGGGTGAAAATAGCTGTATACTTTAGATGGTAAGTTGCAGGTGGTTCCTCTCCACCCCCACTCCTTTGGGGGAGGGAGGGGATAACTAAGTGGTCCAGCTCAAGGAAAATGCATAGGCAGCATCCCACCCCCATTCTCCCCTCCCCCTGTCATGCAAAAGTCATAATCAACACCAACCTTCCTCTTTCCTCTCCTTTACTGATCAAGGCTCAGTGACAAATGCAGCTAGTTTGGTCAGTTGTTTAGAACTCAGAACATTGTCTCCATGGAGGGTGAGTATGGCTGGACGGGTCCTGGGTCTGACCCCTGAAGGCTGGAGGATCCACAGGATCAGCCAGGAGCTGTCAGCTCTGCTTCAGAGGGAGCTCACTCCCCTCATCTCCAGGGGAGGAGGGAGGATCTTCCTCTCAGGAACATCTGCCCTTCCCAGTAGGGCCAGTTTGACTGTCTTGGCCCACATTTGTGAGGCCACCATGTCTGCATGCCCAGAGACTCTCTCTCTCTCTGATGTTCTGAATCAGTCAAGGGCAGTCATCATGGGAGGGGCCTCTGGGTGAATTCAAAAGGTATTCATGCAAAGGCCAGAGGCTGACTGACCCTGATGGATGGATGGATAGACAGGTGAGTGGATAGATGGGATGAATGGTGGGTGGGTGGATAAATGGATGGACAGGTGGTTGAAAGGAAGGAAGGAAAGAAGGACAGGTGGGTGAATGGATAGATGGGTAGATGGACAGATGGAAGGTGGATGGATAGATGGTGTATGGATGGATGGACAGATGGATGGATGGTTGGATAATGAATGGACAGGTGGGTGGATGGGTGGATGGGTAGATGGACAGGTGGATGGTGGATGGTTAGATGGTGGATGGATGGAGCAATAAGAAGAACTAATCCTCATAGTGCTTACTCTGCACCAGGGGGTTGGACTCAGAGCTTCACACATCTATCTTTACAAGAAACCTCTGAAGCGAACACTCTCATGAACCTTTTTACAATTTCAGGCACTCAGAGAGATAAGGCAATGCTCCCAGGGTCTCAGGACAGGATTATTGATGAAGAATTGAGGCCATGGAGGAGTTCAGCAGATTTCCTTTCTGTCCCCTATCCCTGTCTCAGGGATACCATCCAGATGATTTCCTTGAGAAGCATCACTTTTCATGAGATTCACTGTGAAATGGAGAAGGGGGGCTGGACAAGGCATATGGGGAGGTGGGAGGCTGCTGTGAAGGAAGAGGCCACTGTCTGTCCTGGTATTCACTGGGAAACCTGTCTTGAAATCAGTAAACAGCAGCACCAAGGCAGTGGGGAGGGGTGGGGGTGGGGGGCAGTTGTTAGGATGCCAGGCCTCTAGACATGTGCGGTCTGCGTCTGTGCCAAGTTTGCAGCAGGGATGAGGAACAGGCACACAGGCAAAGTCAATCTCCTAGCCCACCCAGATCCAGGGCCACCAACTCATCCCTTTTACTCAGGACTTTTCTGGTTATAGTACTACAGTCCTCCATCTGAGGGTTTGCCTGGGACTGTCCCAGTTTTAAACCAAAAGTTCTGTGTCCCAGAAACCCCCTTAATTCTGAGTAAACCAGGACAGTTGGTCACCCTGCCAGGTTCCCACCCAGAGAAGAGCATTCAGGTCTTAAAGACACAGACAAGGAAGTGGGGTTTTGCAGAGGAGCACCATAAACCATCCCTGGATGAGGAGCTAGCCACCAACCCTCTGCCTGGGCTTGGGGGGGACGGAGGGGGTGGGCAGTGAGTGCTTGATATTCTCTGCTCCTATGAGTGACATCTGTCCTGGCAGATGAGTTGTGACCTGCAGTTGTCACCTGAGTCCCTGAAGGCTGGCAAGGTTGATCTGCACATTTTCCTGTGTGCTGTTGCTGTTGGTTTTCTTTTTATCATGTGTGGGAGTCTTTCTTCATATTCTGTGAAGCAGCTGCTGCTGATCTTTTGTGAAAACGTGAAATGTTTCCCCTGGGCTCCTGAGTCCTGGAAGGGTCTGAACGGGGTTGATAGCTCAGCACCGGCAGCTGGGGTGGAACCTGGGACACAGCTCTCTGCTGCTGCTGGAAACCTGCAGACATGGCTGGAGCATGGGGGTGGGGTGATGGGTACTGGAGATCCTGCTTCAGCGTGCTCCCTCATGTCTGCAATTATGCAGCTTCCACCAGTGGAGAAATATTCACTAATTTTCTTGTTATCTCACTGATCCAGACGTGGGAAAAGAATGAGCAAAACGTCTGATTTAGAGACTTGTTTTCATTAGCACTTTGAGATAACAGGCTGGATGATGAGCTAGTAGGAAAGTCAATGAAACATTTCATCCACACAGCCCTGCATTAAGGCCCCTTTAAGAACCTGGAGGTGAACTCCACTGAGGGAAGCCAGATGATGCCATTTAGTCTCTCTGATTCTGACCTTTTTGAGAAACTTCCAGGCATGTCAGGCACTGCAGCAAGAGCAGGGAGAGTTTGGGTGTCTTCTAAAAAATAAAGTTTCTCTTTTGCTCTTGATTTCTGTCCATGTCTTCATCCTTGGACCACACAGATCTCAACCATTGACCCAATTATAGCCTCCCATTGGTTCCCAGGCACTGTCTCACCCAGACACTCCCCAGGTCTGGCAGCAATGTTCTAAGGCACTATCTTCTGCTGGAACCTGGTTCCTAAGGTCCTTTGTCATCAGCTCCATGGAGTAGATGGTCAATCTCCCTATCTGTGGAAACCAGGTGCCTGTTATCATGGGTGCCACTGAATTCCCAGGGCAGCCCTAGAGTGCAGATGAGCAGCAGAAAGGCCAAGCAGCCTGACCAAGGCCACAACAGTCTAGAAGCTACAGAGCCAACAAATGTGCCTGAACCTAGAACCCATGCACTTGACCACTGCTCCTACCCCGCCTCTCTAAAAGACCAGAAGCAGGTCAGCACCCAGTAAGATTGCATTCAATACAACAGAATGGAATAGGATAGATGTTGGAGTCAGAAGAGGTCAGAGATGTCCTGTTTTATGTTCTGTGAGTTAATTCATCAACCACTTATTGGGTAGGCAACAGGAGTCAGAGATGCGAACTTTAGAAATCTCTGGCTTTGAGAAGCCCCTAGAACACTAGGGAAGCAGCAGGCCACAGAGTGGAAGCACGTGCATGAGGGAAGGGGACAGATTTCTTCAGCAGCTCAGGTACCAGCAAGAGGGAGGGTATCACTGAGGGGGCTGCCCCCTGGGCTGGGCTGAAAACAAAGTCACTGGCAAGGGAGAGAGCTATTTCAGGAAGAGACCCTGAGATGCCGAAGAGTCAGCATGTTCCAGCAATGGGGTGAGGAAGAAAACTTGCAGGAGGTGAAGCTGGCAAGACAATTGTTTATTCATGGTCCCAATAACGGTGTGAAAAAGAAAAATGTTCAAACTCATAAGCATTTTTCATGATTGCATATTTAGCTAATCCTAGTTACATGCTTGGCTAGAATGATAATTTTAGCTGACTGATGTTTCCTGTCACAGACAATAATTACTCTACCCTTGATAGGCTTTCCTGGAAAACCCATGTTCTGCAAAACAACACAGTGTAAGACAATCTGCACGGTTCCTAAAAGGGCATCTCCAGCATACAGTTCACAGACCCCCGACACCTGCTTCAGGTCACATCCTTCATCTTGATGCTTGTAAAACATGAAAATTAAATAACCCAACAACAAGTTTAAGAGGGTAGCATGGTGCATTAAATATTCTAGATAAATACTAATAAGAAAAATCAGAGCTATCATGTTTTGAATGCACACTAGAAGCCAGGACTGTATGTAAACACATGCATTCTGCAAGCATAAAGTAGACAAGTTATAGTTCTTTTTACAGTTATCAAAGGTCAAGTTATTGAACCTCTCAGAGCTGCACTATCACATAGCCCAGAAGCAGCAAGAACAAAATTTGAGCTGGCATATGCCTGACTGCAGATCCAGGATATGCACAATTGCTGGTGAAGTGCACACCTCCACAAACCCCAGAAAAGTGTCTCTCAGAACGCATTACAACTAAACATACTCTCACCCGGGTCTTTCTGACTCCATTTCTTGGCAAACACCTAAAGAAATGAGTACAAAAGAAATGTATCAGGGGGCACCTGGGTGGCTCAGTCGGTTAAGCGGTTGCCTTCAGCTCAGGTCAGGATCCTGGGGTCTTGGGATCAAGCCCCATATCCAGCTCCCTGCCCAGCAGAGAGCCTGCTTTTCTCTCTCCATCTGCCTGCCACTCTGCCTACTTGTGCTCTCTCTCTCTCTCTCTCTGTCAAATAAATAAATAAAATCTTTAAAAAAGAAATGTACCAGAATGTTCATAGCACCTTTATCATAACAATAAAAAGCTGGAAATGAGTTAAATGTCCAACAAGAGTAGAACAGATAAATAAATTACGTTATAATCTTGCAGTGAAATTCTTTACAGCAATGGAAAGAAATGAGGTGCTACTATATGCAGAGTCATGAATGAATCTCGTGTACATAATGTTAAACAAACAAAAAAGACAAAAGAGAAATACTGCATGATTCATTTAAATGACATTCAGAAATAAGCAAAGCTATCCTATGGTGGTAGAAGTCAAGAGGGGTTATTTTGAGGGATAATGATGGGAAATAGGCATGAGGGAGGCTTCTGGGGTGCAGGAAATGCCCCACACCTTGATCTTGGTGGTAGTTATATGGGTGTGTTCACTTTGTAAAGCTTGAACAAGATGTATATTTAAGATGTATACAGTTCACTCTATGTAGTTATACTCTAATCTAAGACATTTGCAAACAAAACAATGCCAAAAAAAACTATACTGAAATTCAACACTTCCTAATATAAAAGGCCTGCTAGGCTTCCACAGGGTCATCACTGAACGCACTGTCTACACACATCCTTCACTCAGCAAAGATTTGTTGGAGGCTACGATGTGTCAACCCCATAGTAGGTGCTTTGATGCAGTACTGACTTCTACCTTCATTGGGATTAATATTCTAAAAGACATGCTGTGGAAGGCATAAAAGATTGGACTGAATTTCTCTTGATTCCAGGACATACTTGGTATGAATGTATTTATATATCATTTAAATAGAATGTGTCTTTTAAAGTTGAGTCTCCTACTCTGGGGCTTTCAGTATCCAAGAATTTATTCTATAAAGACAGAAGCTCCATCAAAATACAAAATATACTTCAACACAAGAAAGGAATCATCACCATCATCAGGGGGGTGGAGCAAGATGGCAGAGGAGTAGGAGCCCTGGATTTCATCTGGTCTCAGGAATTCAGCTAGATAGGGATCAAACCATTCTGAACACCTACGAACTCAACAGGAGATTGAAGAAAAGAATAGCAACAACTCTGAACAGAAAAGCGACCACTTTCTGGAAGCACCTTATCAATTCCTTTTTTAAAATTTTTTATAATTTTAATCTTTATAGTCATATTCCATCCCTTCATTATATCAACCCTTATTTTGTACATATATAAGTCTATCTTTCTTTAAAATTTTATTTTTTTATTTTTTAAAGATTTTATTTATTCATTTGAGACACAGAGATACAGAGAGAGAGAGAGAGAGCACGAGCAGGGGGAGAGGCAGAGGGAGAAGCAGGCTCCCCGCTGAGTCAGGAGCCAGACATGGGGCTCGATCCCAGGACCCTGGGACCATGACCTGAACCGAAGGCAGATGCTTAACCATCTGAGCCACCCAGGTGCCCTCTTTCTTTAAAATTTTAGGAGGCACTTTATTCTAACAGACCAAAATACACCCAAAATCTAGTGTGTGGCACTGATCTATGCACCAGCATGATCATATTTGATCATATTCTGTTTTTATTTGTTTTGTTCTGTTTTTGTTTGTTTTTATCTTTTTCTTTTTCTTTTTTTTTCTTTTCTTTTCTTTTTTCTTTT
>NW_027397080.1:34444979-34449803 GCF_003265705.2 Callorhinus ursinus
TCTTTTTCTTTTTCTTTTTTTTTCTTTTCTTTTCTTTTTTCTTTTCTTTTTCTTTCTTTCCCTTTCTTTTCCCCTGGCTTCAGGCCTTTTCTGATTTGTTTAGAGTATATTTTCTGGGGACGTTGTTAATCTGTTAGCATTTTGTTCTCTCATTCATCTATTCTCCTCTGGACAAAATGACAAGACGAAAAAAATCACCTCAACAAAAAGAACAAGAGGTAGTACCGTCTGCCAGGGACCTACTCAATACGGACATTAGTAGGATGTCGGACCTAGAGTTCAGAATCATGATTTTAAAGATACTAGCTGGACTTTAAAAAAAAGCATGGAGTTAAGAGAAACCCTTCCTGGAGAAATAGAAGAACTAAAATCTAACCAAGTCGAAGTCAAAAAGGATATTAATGAGGTGCAATCAAAAATGGGGGCACTAACTGCAAGGATAAATGAGGCAGAAGAGAGAATTAGCGATATAGAAGACCAAATGATGGAAAATAAAGAAGCTGAGAAAAAGAGAGATAAACAACTTCTGGATCACGAGGGCAGAATTCAAGAGATAAGCAATACGATAAGATGAAACAACATTAGAATAATTGGGATCCCAGAAGAAGAAGAGAGAGAGAGAGGGACAGAAGGTATATTGGAGCAAATTATAGCAGAGAACTTCCATAATGTGGGGAAGGAAACAGGCATCAAAATCCAGTAGGCACAGAGAATCCCCTCTCAAAATCTATAAAAATACATCAACACCCCGACATCTAATAGTAAAACTTACGAGTCTCAGAGACAAAGAGAAAATCTTAAAAACAGCTTGGGAGAAGAGATATGTAACCCATAATGGTAGAAACATTAGACTGGCAACAAACCTATCCACAGAGACCTGGCAGGCCAGAAAAGACTGGCATAATATCTTCAGAGCACTAAACGAGAAAAATATGCAGCCAAGAATACTATATCCAGCTAGGCAGTCATTGAAAACAGAAGGAGAGATAAAAAGCTTCCAGGACAAACAAAAACTAAAGGAATTTGCAAACACGAAACCAGCCCTCCAAGAAATCTTGAAAGGGGTCCTCTAACCAGAGAGCCTAAAAGAAGCATAGACCAGAAAGTAACACAGACAATATACAGTAACAGTCACCTTACAGGCAATACAGTGGCACTAAATTCATATCTTTCAATAGTTACCCTGAAAGTAAATGGGCTAAATGCCCCAATCAAAAGACACAGGCTATCAGATTGGATTAAAAAACAAGACCCATCAATATGCTGTCTGCAAGAGACTCATTTTAAACCCAAAGACAGCCCCAGATTGAAAGTGAGGGGGTGGAAAACCATTTGCCATGCTAATGGACACCAAAAGAAAGCTGGGGTGGCAATTCTTATATCAGACAAATTAGATTTTAAAACAAAGACTGTAATAAGAGATGAGGAAGGTCACTATATCCTACTTAAATGGTCTATCCATCAAGAAGATCTAACAATTGTCAGTATCTATGCCCCTAACATGGGAGCAGCCAATTATATAAGGCAATTAATAACAAAAGCAAAGAAACACATTGACAACAATACAATAATAGTGGGGGACTTTAACACCCCCCTGACTGAAATGGACAGATCATCTAAGCAAAAGTTCAACAAGGAAATAAAGACTTTAAATGACACACTGGACCAAATGGACTTCACAGACATATTCAGAACATTCCATCCCAAAGCAACAGAATACACATTCTTCTCTAGTGCCCATGGAACATTCTCCAGAATAGATCACATCCTAGGTCACAAATCAGGTCTCAATCGGTACCAAAAGATTGGGATCATTCCCTGCATATTTTCAGACCACAATGCTTTGAAACTAGAACTCAATCACAAGAGGAAAGTTGGAAAGAACTCAAATACATGGAGGCTAAAGAGCATCCTACTAAAGAATGAATGGGTCAACCAAGAAATTAAAGAAGAATTAAAAAAATTCGTGGAAACCAATGAAAATGAAAACACAACTGTTCAAAATCTTTGGGATACAGCAAAGGCAGTCCTAAGAGGAAAGTATATAGCAATACAAGCCTTTCTCAAGAAACAAGAAAGGTCTCAAATACACAACCTAACCCTACACCTAAAGGAGCTGGAGAAAGAACAGCAAATAAAGCCTAAACCCAGCAGGAGAAGAGAAATAATAAAGATCAGAGCAGAAATCAATGAAATAGAAACCAAAAGAACAGTAGAACAGATCAATGAAACTAGGAGCTGGTTCTTTGAAAGAATTAACAAGATTGATAAACCCCTGGCCAGACTGATCAAAAAGAAAAGACAAATGACCCAAATCAACAAAATCATGAATAAAGAGGAGAGATCACAACCAACACCAAAGAAATACAAACAATTCTAAGAACATATTATAAGCAAATCTATGCCAGCAAATTAGATAACCTGGAAGAAATGGGTGCATTCCTAGAGATGTATCAACTACCAAAATTGAACCAGGAAGAAATAGAAAACCTGAACAGACCTATAACCACTAAGGAAATTGAAACAGTCATCAAAAATCTCCCAAGAAACAAAAGCCCAGGGCCAGACGGCTTCCCAGGGGAATTCTATCAGCCATTTAAAGAAGAATTAATACCTATTCTCCTGAAACTGTTCCAAAAAATAGAAATGGAAGGAAAACTTCCAAACTCATTTTATGAGGCCAGCATTACCTTGATCCCAAAACCAGACAAAGACCCCATCAAAAAGGAGAATTACAGACCAATATCCTTGATGAACATGGATGCAAAAATTCTCACCAAAATACTAGCCAATAGGATCCAACAGGACATTAAAAGGATTATTCACCATGACCAAGTGGGATTTATCCCTGGGCTGCAAGGCTGGTTCAACATCCGCAAATCAATCAACGTGATACAATACATTAACAAAAGAAAGAACAAGAATCATATGATCCTCTCAATAGATGCAGAAAAAAACATTTCACAAAGTACAGCATACTTTCTTGATCAAAACTCTTCAGAGTATAGGGTTAGAGGGTACATACCTCAATATCATAAAAGCCATCTATGAAAAACCTACAGCGAATATCATTCTCAATGGGGAAAGGCTGAGAGCTTTTCCCCTAAGGTCAGGAACGCGGCAGGGATGTCCACTCTCACCACTGCTATTCAACATAGTATTAGAAGTCCTAGCCACAGCAATCAGACAACAAAAAGTAATCAAAGGCATCCAAAGCGGCAAAGAGGAAGTCAAACTCTCACTCTTTGCAGATGATACAATACTGTATGTGGAAAACCCAAAAGACTCCACCCCAAAACTGCTAGAACTCATACAGGAATTCAGTCAAGTAGCAGGATATAAAATCAATGCACAGAAATCAGTGGCATTCCTATACACCAACAACAAGACAGAAGAGAGACAAATCAAGGAGTCTATCCCATTTACAACTGCACCCAAAACCATTAGATACCTAGGAATAAATCTAACCAAAGAGGCAAAGGATCTGTACTCAGAAAACTATAAAATACTCATGAAAGAAATTGAAGAAGACACAAAGAATGGAAAAACGTTCCATGCTCATGGATTGGAAGAACCAACATTGTGAAGATGTCAATGCTACCTAGAGCAATCTACACATTCAGTGCAATCCCCATCAAAATACCATCCACTTTTTTCAAAGAAATGGAACATATAATCCTAAAATCTGTATGGAACCAGAAGAGACCCCAAATAGCCAGAGGAATCTTGAAAAAGAAAAGCAAAGCTGGTAGCATCACAATTCCGGACTTCCACCTCTATTACAAACCTGTCATCATCAAGACAGCATGGTACTGGCACAAAAACAGACACATAGATCAATGGAACAGAATCGAGAGCCCAGAAATGGACCCTCAACTCTATGGTCAACTCATCTTTGACAAAGCAGGAAAGAATGTCCAATGGAAAAAAGACAGTCTCTTCAACAAATGGTGTTGGGAAAATTGGACAGCCACATGCACAAGAATGAAACTGGACCATTTCCTTACACCACACACAAAAATAGACTCCAAATGGTTGAAAGACCTAAACGTGAGACAGGAGTCCATCAAAATCCTAAAGGAGAACACAGGTAGCAACCTCTTCGACCTCAGCCGCAGCAACTTCTTCCTAGAAACATCGCCAAAGGCATGGGAAGCCAGGGCAAAAATGAACTATTGGGATTTCATCAAGATAAAAAGCTTTTGCACAGCAAAAGAAACAGTCCACAAAACCAAAAGACAACCGACAGAATGGGAGAAAATATTTGCAAATGACATATCAGATAAAGGGCTAGTATCCAAAATCTATAAAGAACTTATCAAACTCAACACCCAAAGAACAAATAATCCAATCAAGAAATGGGCAGAAGACATGAACAGACATTTTTCCAAAGAAGACATCCAAATGGCCAACAGGCACATGAAAAAGTGCTCAACATCGCTCAGCATCAGGGAAATCCAAATCAAAACCTCAATGAGATACCACCTCACACCATCAGAATGGCTAAAATTAACAAGTCAGGGAACGACAGATGTTGGCGGGGATGTGGAGAAAGGGAACCCTCCTACACTGTTGGTGGGAATGCAAGCTGGTGCAACCCCTCTGGAGAACAGTATGGAGGTTCCTCAAACAGTTGAAATTAGAGCTACCATTCGATCCAGCAATTGCACTACTGGGTATTTACCCCAAAGATACAAATGTAGGGACCCGAAGGGGTACGTGCACCCCAATATTTATAGCAGCAATGTCCACAATAGCCAAACTGTGGAAAGAGCCAAGATGTCCAGCGACAGATGAATGGATAAAGAAGATGTGGTATATATA
>NW_027397080.1:34449903-34495205 GCF_003265705.2 Callorhinus ursinus
TGAGGAATTCTTAATCTCAGGAACAAACTGAGGGTTGCTGGAGTGGTTGGGGGTGGGAGGGTTGGGGTGGCTGGGTGATAGACATTGGGGAATATGTGCTATGGTGAGCGCTGTGAATTGTGTAAGACTGTTGAATCACAGATCTGTACTTCTGAAACAAATAACGCAACATATGTTAAGAAAAAAGAAAAAGAAGAAGATAGCAGGAGAGGAAGAATGAAGGGGAGTAAGTCAGAGGGGGAGACGAACCATGAGAGACGATGGACTCTGAAAAACAAACTGAGGTTTCTAGAGGGGAGGAGGGTAGGGGGATGGGTTAGCCTGGTGATGGGTATTAAAGAGGGCACATTCTGCATGGAGCACTGGGTGTTATGAACAAACAATGAATCATTGAACACTACACCAAAACAAATTATGTAATATATGGTGATTAACATAACAATTAAAAAATAAAAAAAAAGAAGTAGTGGTATATACACACAATGGAATATTATGCAGCCATCCAAAGGAATGAGATCTTGCCATTGGTAATGACGTGGATGGAACTGGAGGGTGTTATGCTGAGTGAAATAAGTCAATCAGAGAAAGACATGTATCATATGACCTCACTGATATGAGGTATTCTTAATCTCAGGAAACAAACTGAGGGTTGCTGGAGTGGTGGGGGGTGGGAGGGATGGGGTGGCTGGGTGATAGACATTGGGGAGGGTATGTACTATGGTGAACGCTGTGAATTGGGCAAGGTTGTTGAATCACAGATCTGCACCTCTGAAACAAATAATGCAATATATGTTAAGAAAAAAAAAAGAAGAAGAAGATAGCAAGAGGGGAAGAATGAAGGGGAGTAAATCGGAGGGAGAGATGAACCATGAGAGACGATGGACTCTGAAAAACAAACTGAGGGTTCTAGAGGGGAGGGTGGTGGGGGCATGGGCTAGCCTGGTTGTGAGTATTAAAGAGGGCACGTTCTGCGTGGAGCACTGGGTGTTATGCACAAACAATGAATCATGGAACACTACATCAAAAACTAATGATGTAATGTATGGTGATTAACATAACAATAAAAAAATTTAAAGAAAAGAATCATCACCATCATCATAATCACCATCACCATCAGCATCATCACCATCACCATCATCACCATCACCATCACCATCATCACCATCATCATCATCATCATCACTACATCACTACTATCAACATCATCACCATCATCTCCATCATCATCATCATCACCACCATCATCACCACCACCACCATAATCACCGTCATCATCATCACCACCATTATTATTGTCATCGTCATAATGAGTGTCATCATCACCATCATCACTATGGTCATCATCACCATCATCACAGTCATCACCATCATCATTACTATCACCATCATCACCACCACCATCATGATCACCATCATCATCACTACATCACCACTATCACCATCGTCACCATCACCATCATCACCATCATTACATCATCATCATCATCCCCACCACCACCATCATCATTACATCATCACCATCACCATCATCACCACCGTCATCACCATCATCATTACATCATCATCACCATCATCATTACATCATCCCCATCATCACCAACACCATGATCATTACATCATCACCATCACTATCATTACATCATCACCATCATCACCATCATAGTAAATTAGAGACATATTTTACACCATTTCCCAGAGATTCCCTGTGGAATTAAGCTCTAGACACCCCTTGATAACAGACCTTTGGAAATGCCTTCTTTTTCCTGTATCCATTTCCCATACTCCTCCCCAATAAACAACCTGCACTTGAATTGTTGCCTCTGGATCTGCTTCTGGGGACAGCCTAAACAAAGAGAGCCCTCCTAGGGACATTGTGTGGTGTAAATGAGGTAAACTGAATAAAATCTGGCACATAAAAGGCAGTCAGTAAATCTTACATGTCGTTAGTCTCAAGAAGTTGTTGAGTTCTTGACTTTAGGGAAACAAGTTGTGGCAAGCACAGCTGGAACTGATAGGGCTGTAAGCAGAGGGTTTGGAAATATTTTCTTATATAATATCTGATGTGTTTTTTCAGTGAATTCATCACTTCCTTACCCTAGCCTAGTCTCCCCCAGAAAGAAGCATCTAGTCTTACTGATTTTGAATCCGAGCATCTATCAGGGATGTTCATTAAGCGATTAGTAGACACATTTGGCTTTATGCAGCTGCTTCAGACTTCCCTTCTCACAGCCTGATGACAAAGGAAGAGAGTCTGGGCCAGATATCTGTAATCTATGTTACTGTGTGGTCTTGAGCTTGCCATTTGCCCTCTCTGGCCATCCCATGATTTCTCACCTCTGCAATGGTAATTGCAATAATAACAACCCATGTGATTTTCTTGGGGTAAAGTGAGGCAATGTAGCTGAAGTGCTTAGCACAAGCCAAGAACAGGTGTGCACTTACTGAACATTTGCTTTTGTTAGTTTTTATTTAAGTCCCTTAATTTGGCAGCAGCCACGCCATTTGACTATGCAGTTCCTGTCTCTAACCTGCAGACTCCTTTCAAAACCAACTAGAAAATATGCAAGTGGAGGTGGGGACCTCTTCACAGGTGCACCCACCTTTGCCTTTCCAAGCCAGACATGAAAGCAGCAATCACACCCAACCCACTGGATTTATATTGCTTTCATCCTGGCAGCTACACCAACATTGAGATGCTGGTCCCGAATGTTCTTTTTAATTGAAAACCCAAGTTAACTTTGTCTCGTAGATAATTGGTGTCCATGATTCAGTAAGTAGCAAATGGATAAAACTTTCCCTGGTCCCTATTTCCACCACAGCTCATTTCCCTAGGATGCTATTGGTCCAACAGGAACACTGAAAGCCTGGGCAGAATGGTGAAGAGGCTGGTGCCCTTAGTGAAAAGCAAGACACAAAATTCCTGCAGGAGAGAAGAGCTTAGGAGCAGGAGGCCTTACTCATGAGAATGTCACCAGGGACAGATCTCAATTAGTATTTGTTGAATGAATAATCCAATGAGTAAATGTAATTCTCTTATACAGATCTAGCCCTTTTCCCTTCTTCATACCTAGAGAGAAAATACAGGATTGGGGCTTTGGAATAAGAGATTCATGTGCAGGCTCACTGCTCTCTGGCTCTGTGATCTTAGGCATGTGATAAACCTTGCTGAGCTGTGACTTTCTTATTTGCAGAACATAATTAATAATACCCAACCAATGGGGTTAACAGGAAGAGTGGTGGCAGCACATGGGGACACAGTGAGCTTCAGATTACAGGAAATCTTCCAACAGTGGCTGAAACTGTGAAGGAGTTTAACATAACTCATGCAACAGGGGTGCACAGTCCTGAGCTGGGGAGATGATCAGCAGTGACGTCCGAGACCCTGGTTCTTTTCTCTTCTGCTCCATTATCTTTACTATGGCTTTTATGCTCATTGCCCTGAGCTGTGCCTCCAGGCATTACTTCCAGTTTCCAGGCAGGAATTAAAGAGAAGGTTGAAGGAGTGAAGGGAAAAGATCTTACCCCAGCAAGCCCTTGCATTTTTGTCTGGGAAGGGCTCTCTCTGGTAACTCTCCCCAGTAACTTTCATTTGGGTCTTATTGGCTGAAACTAGGTCATGTGGCTTTACTTCCAACTGGGCACATGCCACACTGAACAAACCAAGATTCTGTGATTTTAAAAGTGGAGGGAGTGGGCCAAGGAGAAGCACGTGTCCCTTCATAGCACATGAGAGGTACTAGATGTTAACCTACTGCTAGTACCATCATATCCCCCTAGCACTGCCCTGTGCACAGCGCATGCATATGTCATATTACAATAATATGTAATATCCCTCACAGGATGCTTGGGAATCTTGCAGATTGCTCTACCATGTTAAGGAGTTGAGATATTAAACTATTTCACCCAACACCAACTGCTCCTGTTTCTGAAATACTATTTCATCCGAGTCCATTTTAAATCAACCAACAAATATGTATGCATTCCTTTGTGCATCAGATATTATACCTGGAGCTGTAGCAGCTCTTAAGAAGGATATAACAGAAATCTCTGGCACTAAAGGATCTGCCATCTACTTAGGAAGCTGCTGACTGAGGTTAATAGAATCCATGCACAGAACGGTCATTAGAGAAGCATCTACATGCAAGAATCAAGAAAGTAGGATTGCTTTGGGCGATTTGTAAGGCTGGATACACAAGTCACCTCCCCAAATGCAGTTAATTCTCTGTTATATCTACATCTCTCTCAGGCACACAAAATTTAGACACAGGAGGAGAGGGAGAGAGAGAATGAAAGCAAGAAAGACAGAGGAAACTGTGCTCCCTATAAAATATGTGAAACTGGGGGATTTTGCTCTTGAAAGTATAATTACCAATAGCTCATGTGTCTGGCAGCTCTGGGGAGAGATGTATTTAAACCAGATTGATCATAAGCCATTGCCTGGGTTTGTGATTCACAAAGCTTTCTGGTAAATCTCAGGCATGTTTTGGTAGATTCTAAAAGGTGCCCTTTCCTGAACATCCCTTTAAGTGGAAAATGCATCTCCAATGAACTCCCTGCTCTTCTTCTGCAGTTCATTCACTTCTCTTCTCATGCCCTACCCTCCAAAGCCCTCACTGTCCTTCCTAGGACTCAGAAAGGGATCTGGGTGTAAAGTAGCAAGAGCCTGATTTAATAAGTTATCAATGGTCTTAATTTCTTGCAGGTAAGAGGAAAGAAAAAGTTAGGTCCTTGCCTGGGACAGAGGATTAGAAGCCAGGGATGATGGGGCTGTGATCTCCTGGGCCTGAGACCCATCTCAGCATCCACTGCTGTGGTCCAGAAAGCACAGGGGAGAGCGCAGAAGAAAAAGGTAGGCCTATGACACGACTATGAAGTTTAAGGGGTAGAAAGGTGTCCTGGCCTGATCCACACAAAAACATGAGTTGAAACAGGATTCACAGCCTGACTCTATGACCCACCTGCCCAGAAGCAAGGGAAACAAACCCAAACTCTGAAGAGAGGCTAAGGCCAAGAAGAAGGCCACCCCAATCCCTGTGCCCACCTGCATGCCCAGTCCCATCCCAAACCCAACATAAACCCAGGAAGTAAACCTGAGCTGACTGGTGACCTGACATCAATGTGCACAACCATTGTTCAACACCCCTTTGAGATAGCACTTTTCTGCCATTGCCTAGCTTAGGGCAGCAGAACCCTTGGACCCAAGGTAGGGATGGACATGGAGCTGTGTATGCAACATGCTAGTCTCTAGTTGACTCTTAGGTCCCCATGCCTACTCAATAGTACCTCCATGACAAGCTGGAAACTCAGGTTTCAGTGAATGGGTCAGCCAGCTGTGTCAGATCCTGCAGGGCACAGGGTACAAGGATGGGTCCAGCCCTCAAGAAACTCAGGCTCTATATGAGCAAACACAAGTCACAGTAGTGCTATAGAATACAGCTCGTCATGACTGCCATGCACCAAAACTGAACTGTGTGCTAACTTTGGACTCAGGTGCAAACCTTACCTCTCTCTGCAACTTACTAGCTGTGTAACCTGGCACAAGTCACTCAACCAATGACTTTCTATTTCTCCATCTTTATTGTGGAAATGATGGTAATGCTCAGAGGAATGCTTGGAAGACAATCTGAGATAATGTGTGGGAAAACCCTAGGGCTGCTCAATGAATATGTCATCCTGATTCTCTCAAGATCAACAGTGAAATACAGTTTGAGTGGTCCTTTATGTAAGCTTTTGTTAACCTTGATTCCTGTATGCCTTCTCACTCCAGCTACTGTGCATTTCTACCAGCCAAAGAAATTCTGTTAAATTTTATTTCTGTAGTAAAAAAATAAAACATGAGAATAACCTTGTAGTTAACGTTTATTCAGTACTTGCTTATGTCAATGAGCAAATTCACCCCATTATTTTTACGATATCCATTAAACATGACAGAGTCCTTATGACCTTTTTCATGGGGCTCTTCTGCCTCATTATTCTCTAACCAGGGAAACACGGGATATTATCATGCAGGGCTCTGGAATCAAACATTCAGTGTTTGAATCCCAGCTGAACCAATGTCTAGTTTGGGTGACTTTAAACAAGCCACTTTATGTTTGCAAGCTTTTGTCTCCTCACTGGTAGAATGAGGAGAGTAACAGCATCCAGCTCATTGGGTTGTGGTGGGTATTGGAATTATGCTGAACACACCCTGGAGTGATCTTATTATTGATTCTTGCTCCCCAGTATCCTTGCCTGTGTGTGGTCCCTCCCTTTAAACGTGGGTGAGACTTGTGGCCTGCTTCTAATAAATAGAATGTGGCAAATGTGAAGGGACTTTTCAGATGTAAGTAAGATCCCTTATCACTGGGCTTTGAGTTCATCAGAAGGGATATTATCCTGGGTGGGCCCAGCCCGATCAGGGGTGCTCTTTAAAAAGGAGACAGGAACCCTCCCTGAGGTCAGAGATTCCAAGTGGCAGGCTCTCTTTTGATGGCCACGAAGAAGAAAGTCTCCATGAGCTCTGTAATTGCAAGGAAATGAATTCTACCAACCATGTAAGGAAAAGTAGGCACTAATCCCTCCTCAGTCAAGCCTCTGATGCGAACACAGCCCAGCTGACACAATGACTGCAGCCTGGTGAGACCCTGTGCAGAGGACCCAGCTAAGCCCTACCTGGACTTCTGACCTATAGAAACTATGAGATAAAAAACAGTTTATCACTTTAAGCTATTCAATTTGGTAATTGGTTGCACGGCAATGGAAAGCTAATATAGAAGTCCAGGTAGGACGTTGAACATGGTGTCAGGCATGTTGTAAGTCTGAATATCTATAAGCTACTATTATTAACTGCCACATAATCGGTGGGTGGAACCTCTAAGGAGCAATGGTCACATGCCACATCCAGTTGACCAGCCTCAGAACCAGCCGTTGTTCAAGGTTGTTAGACCAGCTGGTGCCTCTTTCTCAGTACCAGAGTTAGCACAGTGGTTGCACCAAGAGACAAAATTCTGGCCAAAAAAGTCTCCAAAGACAGAGCCCTTAAAAGGCAGCTGATTTCAGGCACCTGGGTGGCTCAGTTGGTTAAGCGACTGCCTTCAGCTCAGGTCATGATCCTGGAGTCCCGGGATCGAGTCCCGCATCAGGCTCCCTGCTCGTCAGGGAGTCTGCTTCTCCCTCTGACCCTCCCCCCTCTCATGTGCTCTCTCTCTATCTCATTCTCTCTCTCAAATAAATAAATAAATAAATCTTTAAAAAAAAAAAAGGCAGCTGATTTCCCACACCAGGTGACCTATGGTTTTCTCCCCGACCAAGCTCAAGTTCTTGTGACACTACATTCTCAGACTTCTTTGCCCTGTTCTCAAGCCACATTGTTTTGAGCAGGAATAACGAGTGTTCTGAGTCATGTGATATTTGTTGTTGGACACCAGTGTGCTGGGGCTTGACATCAGCCTACTTCTGAAACGGATGTTCTCATTCTTCCCTCAGTAACAGACCCTATACATAGTCACACCCAAATCCTCAGGCACCCAGTCTGAACTTTACAGCTGCTACAATATTCAGAACAACACAGTATCTAATAAAGCAACCTGGTACTCCAAATGGTTGAAAGACCTAAATGTGAGACAGGAGTCCATCAAAATCCTAAAGGAGAACACAGGTAGCAACCTCTTCGACCTCAGCCGCAGCAACTTCCTCCTAGAAACATCACCAAAGGCAGGGGAAGCCAGGACAAAAATGAACTATTGGGATTTCATCAAGATAAAAAGCTTTTGCACAGCAAAAGAAACAGTCCACAAAACCAAAAGACAACCGACAGAATGGGAGAAGGTATTTGCAAATGACATATCAGATAAAGGGCTAGTATCCAAAATCTATAAAGAACTTATCAAACTCAACACCCAAAGAACAAATAATCCAATCAAGAAATGGGCAGAAGACATGAACAGACATTTTTCCAAAGAAGACATCCAAATGGCCAACAGGCACATGAAAAAGTGCTCAACATCGCTCGGCATCAGGGAAATCCAAATCAAAACCTCCATGAGATACCACCTCACACCCATCAGAATGGCTAAAATTAACAAGTCAGGAAACGACAGATGTTGGTGGGGATGTGGAGAAAGGGGAACCCTCCTACACTGTTGGTGGGAATGCAAGCTGGTGCAACCACTCTGGAAAACAGTACGGAGGTTCCTCAAACAGTTGAAAATAGAGCTACCATACAATCCAGCAATTGCACTACTGGGTATTTACCCCAAAGATACAAATGTAGGGATCCGAAGGGGTATGTGCACCCCGATGTTTATAGCAGCAATGTCCACAATAGCCAAACCGTAGAAAGAGCCAAGATGTCCATCGAGAGATGAATGGATAAAGAAGAGGTGGTATATATATACATTGGAATATTGTGCAGCCATCAAAAGGAATGAGATCTTGCCATTGGCAATGACGTGGATGGAACTGGAGGGTGTTATGCTGAGTGAAATAAGTCAATCAGAGAAAGACATGTATCATATGACCTCACTGATATGAGGAATTCTTAATCTTAGGAAACAAACTGAGGGTTGCTGGAGTGGTGGGGGGTGGGAGGGATGGGGTGTCTGGGTGATAGACATTGGGGAGGGTATGTGCTACGGTGAGCACTGTGAATTGTACGAGACTGATGAATCACAGATCTGTACTTCTGAAACAAATAATGCAATATATGTTAAGAAAAAAAAAAAGAAGATAGCAGGAGGGGAAGAATGAAGGGGGGGAAAGTGGAGGGGTAGATGAACCATGAGAGATGATGGACTCTGAGAAACAAACTGAGGGTTCTAGAGGGGAGGGGGATGGGGGGATGGGTTAGCCTGGTGATGGGTATTGAGGAGGGCACGTTCTGCATGGAGCACTGAGTGTTACACACAACCAATGAATCATGGAACACTACATCAAAAACTAATGATGTAATGTATGGTGATTAACATAACAATAAAAACTTTAAAGAAAAAAAATAAAGCAAACTGGTGTTAATGATCCTCCAAACCCCCAGTGCCCCACCCCCCAAAAATCTCTGCTGCGTACCAACAAAAAACACATGTTTATCAACTTTTAAATTGTTTTCTCATTAAAATGTCTTTAATGCCTATTAAAATGCATGTTACAGATGCATGTTCCTCATCATAATTGAAGGAATCAATGTGACTTTCTCATTCTAACAAATTTTCAAGATCTCTTCGGAAATTATTTTCATCCCTTTAGGATTTTACAGCTGCACTTCTCATTATCTGCCACATAAAACTTTGTTTCCATGAAGTTGCCTGGAGGAAAATTTGTTCAGGTGGAGTCACTCCTCAGGCTCCACAGTGAAGCCCACCTTAAGAAACAAATGTGGAGAGGGGCGCCTGGGTGGCTCAGTCGGTTAAGCATCTGCCTTCAGCTCGGGCCACGACCTTGGGGTCCTGGAATCAAGCCCCACATCAAGCTCCCTGCTCTGTGGGGAGTCTGTTTCCCCCTCACCCTCTGCCCCTCCTCTCTCTCTCTCTCTCTAATAAAAATCTTGAAACCTGATGTGCTTGTCCATGTCCACCCCTGAGTGGTATGAATTTGGGTCAGATGGAGGGAAAGGCTCTGCGTTGCCTAATGCACAACTCTGTGCTATGAATGGCTTTAAGACTGCCAAACCTGCCCTGATATCTTTCCCTGCCTATGGTCACAGTAAAAACATCACCCCAAAGCTCTCCTTGAAGATTTTTAAATTTTCCCAACTACCCCTTCTGTGGAAGAGTAACATCTGTATTTCCACAACCACCACGAATTCCTTGTTATAAGTCAACGTATCAGTTCAGTTTCCATTACCCAGTAGGGTCTGAGAATAATGAGTCAGAATTTAGGTTAGCATTCACAACAGGACTGGCAAAGAAGGGGCCCTGTGAAAGTGCCCAAGTGTAAATCAACTCAGGTGTGGTCCGTCCTGAGGCATGTGCATAGCCTCCAGGATGGCAAAGGCTCTGAATTCCAGAATTCCTGCAGGGCCTAAGGCAGCGCTGTAATTAACTCAACATTTACCAAGTACTTTCTATGTACCCTGCCCTGAGCCAGGACCTGAGGGGGATGAAAGGTAAAGGTGGCAGAATCCCATCTCATTCATTCACTTACTCATGCATCCATTCATCGACCACTTACTTAGTGCTTGTGATGTACTAGCTACAGGAACCACACTGAGGTTCTGCAGCCCTTCCTGAGAACCCATTTGTCTGAGAGATATCCCAGATGGGATACTCTAACTTCTCACCCACCCGCTACACTTTTCTCCCTTCCTTAGGTCCCTGGCTTGGAGCTGGACCTTCTCAATGTAGAACAGACCAAGATCTTGCTTCTGTCTGGACCATGGACCTCCCTTCCTCAGATGGTCCACAGAGGGACAGACATCAAGCCCTGCTTCTGTGGTTGTAAACTGAGCGATGACAATAAGGGGCAGTAAGAGCCCCACACTCATCCCACAGGTAAGCATGGGTCACAGGGAGGGCAGTGGAGGGCTTTAAATTTGCAAAGAGCATCTCACATGGCTTGGTCTTTCCCAGAAATTGGCTGATTTTGATTAAAACAAACAAACAAAAAATACCAGAGATCTTTGTTGATCTCTAAGAAAAATCTTAATCAGATTTTGCATCCTCTCTGCTAAGAGACTGCAGATCCTGGAACCCTGTGGACAAAGGGGGTTAACTCAGACTTGAAATTCAGCAAATTTCCCTTTTTGAGTCTGGGGGGAAAATCTTTATGCGTATTAGGAAGTGCTGAGTGGTGAACAAAAAATGAAAATCATCAGGGTAAGTTAGAGTATGGACTACCTAGGGTTAGCTTCAATTGATGGGAGGGTCCCTTGGGGCTAAGCCTAAAGGCTGACTTCCCCTCCTCCCCACACATCCCACCTCCACCCACACAAAGTTTAAATCCTGCTTCGCAAATGAGGACAAGCCTCTGAGCTACAAACGATTTAAAGGTTTGAGCCAAAGCAAAACATTTTCCCTGTTCCCTGTCCAGTTAGCTTTCCTTTGCTTGGAGGAGGGAAAAGAAAGAGCCTGACATAGGACAAGACTCCATATAGATTTCCAATAACTTCTGGGTCTCATTTGTGCCTGCAGCAATGAGGTGGCACTTGGAAAATCACATTTGATGATGACCTTGCAACGTGGCTGGACCTGGACAAGCAGCTAGCCCGACAAGGGTATCTCTTTCCTCCTGGCCTCCCAACACCACCTCCTGCTGCATCTCCACCAGAGCTTTCTCAAGAAGGCAGATTCAGCACCACACCCTTGTCACTTCCAGATAAACCCTGTGAAGAAATGGAGGAGTATATTCAAGCACTAGCCCCAGGCTATGCAGCCAGTATGTGACAATGTGGGATTCAAATACAGGTCAGTCTGGCTCAGGAACCGGGGTTCTAATACAGCATGACTAAAGCCCCTTGAAGTCAGTCAAGTCTCTCAGGGCATCCAAACTTGGAGAATATTTAGACAAATGGCTTTGGAATATATTTTAGTCAATAACAGTTTTACAATAAAATCTTACTTGGGATGTCCATATATAAAATAGCAAAAAATTCCTAGTTGCTGTGTTTGAAGCAGGGGTGCAGGTGCCACCTAACCAGCACTTTCTACTTTCTCACATTCCCACATTATCCTTCCCAATCCCCCCCTTCCCAGCCCCATTCCAAACCTGGCAGAATTAGAGTCATGTTTCCCCATTCCCCAGGGGTTCAAAGACAAAACTAATACAAAAACTACATAAATAAAAAACAAAACAAAAGAAATAAATATTTATTGAAGTTGTACAGTAGAGTAAGCTCCCAGGAGACCAATCTTTCCACAGAAAATGATTATAAAGTTTCACAACAACAACGACAACAACTAAAAACCTATATGAAGCCTGAACAAAGTGAACAAAAGCAGGAAAATTTTGGAAGGGAGCTTGAACTTGGAAGAAGGAACCAGTACATGATGAGTCCCCCGTATTTATGTTAATTCCAGCAACGTAGAGTGAGCCAAAGCTCTGATAGAAAACCCACCATCTCTCTGCCCAGGAAAAGAAAAGGCCAGGGTTGTCACAGATGATGGTGAGTGAGTAGGGAAACTCATAAGGAATACAGCAAGACAAGGGGAGCCCCTGATTCTACATGTAAATGCCGGGTCTCTAACCAACATTTAAGCTGCCGTGCATGCTGCAAACTGCAAACAACCCAGTTAAAGAAGAAACAACAAAAACAAAGGACTGAACTGAGATCAGAGCTACTGCTACCTGTAGGTGAAAGGGTTTGTAGTTTGAGTCTATCCAAGCTAATTTGCACACCAAACCTAAACAATAATACTTCTTAGAGAACTATAACAGAAACCAGTCTCAACACAGTATTCATGATGTCCAGGATACCATCCAAAATTACTCAACATACAAGAAAACCAGGAAAGTGGGACTCATTCTCAAGTAAAAAGATACTCAACAGAGACCAACCCCATGATGACTCAGATGTTGAAATTAACAGACAAGGACTGAAAAACAGGCTTTGTAACTGTGCTCCAGGAGGTAAAGTAAATGCTCTGATAACAACTGAAAAGATAGGAACTCTCAGCAGAGAAGCCAATATATAAAAACAAATCAAATGGAAACTTTGGAATTGAAAATTAGAATATGTGAAATAAAAACTTAATGGATGGGTTTAATAACAGAATGGAAATGATCAATAAAAAGTCAATGAAGCCGAAAATAGATCAATAGAAATTATCCAATCTAAAGAATAGAGAGAAAAATATTAGAAAATAAATGAACAGTGCCTTGGAGACTGAATTTAAAATATAATTGGAGACAAGAGAAAGAATAGGTAGAAAAATATTTGAAGAAATAATGGCTAACAACTTCCCAAATTTGGTGAAAGACATGAATGTATATTTTCAAGAAGGTTAGCAAACCACAAATAAATACACCCTTCCTAGGCACATAATAATCAAACTGCTGGAAAAAAAAGATGAAGTAGAAATCTTAGAAGTAAGTAAAGACAAATGATAAGCCACATATATGGGAAAACTAATTTAAATAATTGAAGATGGTTGGCCAGAATCAATGTAGTTTTTCTATTTGACAGTGGAACAACATCTTGAAAATCCTGGGGGGCAGAAACCTGTCAACAGAGGATATCTATATAGGCACAGGAAATATCCTTCAAAAATTAAAAGGAAATAAAAACATTTTTAAATAAAAATAAAGAAACAGAATTCACAGCCAGCATACCTGCAGTAGAAAAATATTAAAGGAAGTTGTCAAGCTGAATGAAAGGAAAATAATGTCAGGGGTAGATTTGGCTCTTCAGGAAGGCATACAGAGGATGATAAATAGTAAATAGCTGGGGAAATATAAAAGAATATTTCTTCCTCTAAATTTTTAAAAATACATATGCCTGTTCCAGGCAAAAATCAACATTGTTCTGGACTTTATAATGTACATTGATGTGTGTTTTTAGGGACTATAGCATTAAGGGTGGTAGGGAGTGCTAAATTCATCTGTAAAGTTGCAACATTTCCGCATCCCTCATGAAGTCATGCAATGTCAGCTTTAAGTAGACTTCAAAATTTAAGTATGTATATTCTAACTCCTAGAGCAACACCTTAAAAAAACCAGCAAGAAAGAACATCTAAAAAGTCAATAGATATATTAGGATGGAATTCTAAAAATATTCAAATAAGAAAGACAGGAAAGCTGGAACAGAAGAACAAAAAGGGGGACAAAAAAAATAAATAATATTGGTAAACCTAAATTCAACCATATCAATGATTACATTAAATGTGAATGGACTAGATCCAATATTTACAAGGCAGTGAATTTCAGAGTGGTTTTAAAAAAGCAAGACTCAACTATATGCTGTCTAAAAGACATGAAAGTTATGGAGAGGGACAAAGTTGAAAATAAATAGAAAAAAGACAAATTATGCAATAAGTATGTATAAAAAGGCTGAAGTGGCTATATTAATATCATAAAAAGGCTCTAAGACAATACTCTTCAAAAAGAGTACTGTCAGGATAGTGGAGGACATTTCATAATGATAAAAGAATCATTCCATCAGGAAGACATAGCAATCACAAACATGTGCCTACTATCAGAGTTTCAAAATCCACAAGGAACAAATTAAGAAAAATAATGGAAGAAATCAATGAAACAATAATAGATTATAAGGTCACTTCTTCATCAATTGTTAGTATAACTAGAGCAAAAATTTAATAATGACAAAGATACTCAGAACAACTCTATTGACCATTGACACTTAATATTTATAGAACACTATTTCCAACTACAGAATATATGCTCTTTTTAAAAATGTTTAGCAAGATAGACCTTATGCTGAGCCATAAAATAAATTTTAATTAATTTAAATAAATTTAAATTTAAATAAAATTAAAAGGTCTAAATTCATAGAAAAATGATTCTCTTTAAATATTTAGAATTTAATGATAGTGAAAATATATCAGAATTTGAGCTATCTAGCTAACCAAAACTTAGGGCAGAAATTTATCATTATGTTGTAATGAAGAAAGATCTAAAAAAAACAACCTGTGGTTCACCTTAAGCTAGAGAAGGAGCTGCAGAGTAAGACTAAAGGACAAAATGGAGACAAGGGCAGAAACCAATGAAATGGAAAGAGAGAAATGACAGAGGAAGGTCTGTGGGGGACGAGGCAAGTCTTGCTAAGGGGTCCTGCTTTGATGTGCAGGCTAGGGCATCATCAAAGCTGCTTGGGGTGTGGTGAGTGACCCGTTCTTGTCCCCCAGCCCCTCCAGCCTCAGGGAAGCATTTCCAAAAATGCCCAAATAATAATGTGTGCGCTCTCGTCCCTTTGCATAGAGGAAGCCCCATCTCCCACCACACACCTCTCCCCCAAGCTTCAGGGACTCACCAAATCTAAAGGAATCATCACGGTCAGTGGTTTCTCTGCATCACCCACCCTACTCCAGAGCTCAACAAGGTGATCCCTGACCTTCACCTGTTCACTGCACATGCCCTAAGCTCAGCCTGGCATAATAATAAACAAGAATAGTGCTTCTCAGGCTGCCTAGGTCCACATTTAAAGGACAAAAGCTCTCCTTTAATCTCTGTGTGGATATAGCCAATCTCTAAACAGCATACTTGACACATGCGAACAAAAGATACACATTTGTATTGGACTGCACTGTCCCAGCTTCCCCCCAAGAAGGAGGGTAAATGCTGGCCTCACATCACAAGGACTAGGGGCTTTCCAAAGCAGCCTCCCAAAGCAACAGATTCCATATACTCCCAAAATGCAGACACTGGGAAGCCCCACCCTTTGGGACGCTACAAAAGTCTCCAAGAATGTTGAGACAGAGCCACCACAAGACCTCAGCCTGGTGGCTTGATATCCTCAGGAAGCAATACAGACTAAAAATGGAATACCCTTAATATTCCTGAGTAAGCGGGAGAGTCCAGAGGCAGGAGCCCATTCCCTGCACTATGGCTGATCCAGGCGGGAGGGGAGGGAGGCTTGGGGCAGAGGCAGAGGGCTGGGAGGAGGGGCTATGCCAGGCCCATTGGCTCAACAAGCATTTGGTGGAAGGCGCAGGGAGAGGCACTACTCTGGAAGGGGAGCTAGCAGCAAAGACAAGACAGAAACCCCTGCTGTCTGGGTGGGAGCTCCCCTCCTCATTGTCCCTGGAGGGGCTGGGGGAGGGTAGTGCAGGAGCCAATGGCTCTAGGTCTAACTAGATAGGGGGCAGTGCTAGTAAAGGAGAAAAATATGGACATCTTCAAGGAGCCGTAATGTTGACCTTCTCATCAAGGGGTCATGGAAAACTCACTACTGACTTTAACATAAAAAAAAAAATCTGTGACGACAATGTGGGCAGGGCATGACATGAGCTGGGGGATGAGGGGGGCACCCGCCTGGCATCATGAGTGCAGGGCTGGCTGTAAACACACTTTGGGAAAATGCAACCCTCCATTCCCCCATCTGGGAGAGACTCCAGACCCGAACTTGAGGCCCTGAGGACCCTCTGCACTAAGCAAGGTGTGTCCCAGAAGGGGTGTCTGCCCTTCTTCAGGGAGCCTTGTCCAAGAAGACCCTCTCCAGGGTCCTCCCAGGTTAAGGAACGAGCAGAAGCACAGGAAGCGGGCATGATTTGCTACTGGCCTGCCTGGGAGGTCTGCTGCTCTTTGCAATTATGCCAGACTGTTAAATTGCTAGAGTAATTACCTTGGAGTCCACAATTAGGATAGATAGATGGCCAGCAAAGGCTTGTCACTAACCACCCACCCCCCAAACTACCAGTGCCCTGGGGTAGAGCAGAGATCTAAATCATACGAGAAGGAAAGAAGGGAGGAGCCTGACCTGGAGGGAGCAACCGAGGGATTACGAACTGAGAAATGGCCCCTGGAAGAGGACCTCCAGCTGAGAAGGGGGCTCACGCGGGACCACAGCCAGGGACCCAAGGAGAAACCTGCCCTCCTCTCTACATGTCCTGCACCCCCTCTCCAGCCCTGAGCCTCGTCTCCAGCCCTGAGCCTCTCTCCAGCCCTGTGCCCACTCTCCAGACCTGTGCCCCCTCTCCAGCCCTGCACCCCCCTCTCCAGCCCTGAGCCTCCTCTCCAGCCCTGTGCCCCCTCTCCAGCCCTGCCCCCCCCTCTCCAGCCCTGAGCCCCCTCTCCAGCCCTGCACCCCCCTCCAGCCCGGCACCCCCTCTCCAGCCCTGCAGCTGTGAGCTCTGTGCCCCCAGCGTTGGTGTCCGTTCTCCGCATCCAGCTGCTACACATCGCTGGCAGGGAGACGGGAACCGCCCAGCACAATTCTGACCACAGCACCTCTCCAGCAAGCCCCCACCCCACCTCACCAGGGACCTGAGCGGGAGGGACCATGAGAGAGTCATCCTGGGCAGGGTTCAAGGGCCAAGTCCAGAAACATGCTTTTCCTCACAGTCCTCATTCGTAACAGCAGGAAGAGTTTGGGTGGCACAAATGGCTGACCTGTCTTGTCCATCGGGGTCCAAAGAGGCTGGAACCACATCCAGACCTGAAATGAGTGCTGTCGAGGCAAATGGCAGAAAGCCACACTTTACAGGACAGGCATTAAAAGCACAAACCTTAATGCCCCCAGGAAGTAATGCAGAATAAAAGTGTCTTGTATAGAGAGGCTTGGAAAGGTCTGGAAGGATCCATAGTGGCTCGGAGGAAGGAGTAAGAATTGGGGGGAGGGGAGCGGGTCACATTTATATCATTGGGATTTTTTACAAAAATGGATTTATGTGTTTTTTCTTTACTATTTAGGTTAATTTGTAAAAGAGGAAGTGATACCTCCTTATGAGGAGAAGCGAAGGGGAGAAGGGCCCCCCACGGTCTGGAGGTGGCCGTCCTGCAGGAGCGTCCAACAGTGCAGGGGGGCTGCCTGGATGGGGACAGCCGAGGCCTGACCCTGGTTCCCTGACCGTCCTCACCCAGGGCTTCAGCTGAGGAGGACAGGGTGGACCAGTGCCCAGTCACCATCCGGAGAGGGAGGCATCTGTCTTCCCACCTGCAAACAAGCTCAGGCCTCCTGGGGACTGGTGGTATTGCCCCAGACACCTGCAGAGTGGGGAGAACAGCCGGGTGGATTCGATGCTTCCCCATACCCTGACTGCCCCAGGAGGGACTCCTCCTCTACTCCCAGCTGTGTTACTGGAGGGCATCCAAGCACGCCGGCTCCAGAGTCCCACCAGGACCAGTGTGGCCAATCACAGGCCCCACCCCCATGCTGCCTGAAGACCATGGGAAGGCAGAGCCTTCTTTGGATTCTGAGGGTGCTGCTAGAAGCATTGGTTTAGCATCATTCTTATCCATATGGGACGGGGAAGGTTCACCCCCAAGAGCCCCTGCAGCCTCTGGTGAGTGCCTGTGCAGGGCAGCCTAGAATGATCCTAACACCAAGATGCAGGGATGGGAGGGTGAGTGCTGGCCAGAGCGCTGAGCCCTGATGAAGCTGCACCAGAGCCAAGAGCCATACTGCTGCTAGAAGCAAGGAGTCACAAGAAGTCTTTAAGCCACATAAAGGGGGGGGGGGGGGTTTCTGAAACTTTCCCTGAGAAAACCCTAAGTGATGTCTCAGGATGCAAATGCACGTGTGGGTGGTGCCGGGAAAACCCACAGAGGACCACAAAGGTCCCCGAGGCACCACTGCCCTGTGGGATCATGCTGTAGCTATTCTTGAGACGCGGGGAAGCTGGGCGGCGGTCCCTAACAGACCCCAGCCTCTAGTTCCGCTGGCTTCTCTCAGAGGACTACGAGGTTCCTCATTTACCATGATAGGTTTCCATGGAAAATAAGACTCCTGTTAGATTTTTAAGCACTGAGTCCCCAGATGCCCATTAACGGAAAACATTGATGGTTGGGTTAATTTAGGTTGTGTCTCAGTAATGGACCTAACTGGATCATGCCTACACCCCAGAGACTCTGACTACCCTAACAGCCTGACAAGCTGCTTGATTGAAAATAATGAATCAACCACCAAAAGCCTGTACCCACAGCCAATTTCCACGCAATCAATATGGAGGCACATTCAACAGAGCGGCGGCTCTTGTCTTCCTGGAACAGACACTTTTAATTGAAGATGAGTAACAGAGCCCCAGGCCAGCTGTAAGGGAGCAGGTAGCCCTGAATCCCAGGGGCACGGAACTAGGAGAGACCTGACTGTCATCCACTGAAAGCCATTTACAGATGAGGAAGCTGGGGACCCAGGGACACCGTCCTGCCTCTCTGTGTTTGTTTACCGATTCCCTTTGCTTTCCTTTTAGTCCTTTCTCCTCTATTTTGAAAAATCCGAGGGAGAGAAATAATAGGAAAAAGCAAATTTGAGCTGCATCGGACAGCATTGGTCAACGAGGCTTCAAAGACAGAAGTCAAAGCTGCTAAGGGCCAAGCATTCCGGGTAGAAAAAGTCACTTGGCAATAGAGCAGCCTGGTGATGAAGCCGAGAAGGGGCTGGGCCGGCTCCTTCCGACCCTCTCAGCCTGAAAACTGTTTGCTCCTTGCTTCTAGCAGCAGTATGGCTCTTGGCTCTGGTGCAGCTTCATCAGGGCTCAGTTTTCTACCCAGCGTGTTCTACCACGGAAGCTTGCAAGCTTCCGTGGTAGAATTTTCCTATGTTAATTTGGTTTTTGAATCTTGTTTTTGAGGAGAGAGAAACACACAGAACAAACCCAGGCCTGAGAAAAGGGACACTGCCAGCCACAGGGACGAGGTCAGGAGAGCATCACCCGTTAGGAGCACGAGACACAGCGTGAGTGACACGTGTTAGGGAAGAGCAGAGGGCTAGGCATGTGGGCCATGCCCCACATGAGTTTCTAGAAGGTTCCCTCCACTCCCAGTGTCTCTGTTGCTTAACTGTCCCCCAGCATCTGCGCACTTCTCCAGCAGTGGCCTCCTGTCCCCGGGGTACCAGGTGGTGACCCTCTCAGCATGCCCTCGGTCCCCGGCTCCTTTTGCTGGGTCACCCACAGGATTGGGAGCCCTTCGTGCGGGCAGCTGAGATTTAGGGTCCATCTCTCACAGCCCAGCAGTATGGGACGGTGCTGAAAGTTACCTGATGAATGGAGATGTTAGCTCCCCGTGAGCTGCCAGCATGCTCTGCTGCACTCCAGCGCTCCTCCCAGCATAGCAGGGCTCCCGTGGAAGCCGGGGCCAAATCTGGTCTCCCTGTGGGTTCTGTTCAGTGTGGTGGATGAGCTGGAGCTCCAGGTCCTTAAAGCCGGTTTTAATCCCTTGTCACTGAAGGTGACTTTGCCCAATGCAACACACCCCTGACTTGCACCTAAGGTCCCCAACGGGCAGGAGGTATCGAATTTACCCACTCAGAGCTGGAAGACTAAAGAAAAACCCAGTATCCCTAACTGGAGGCCCTGGCAAGTCAGTTGTGGGGGGCAAATCCTCCAGAGCCAGGACGCCTCGGACACCCACAGAGCCAGCTGGGGCCTGGGCGGGCTCCAGGGCGCATGCTTGTCAAGGATGCTCATGCTAGATGCCCTCTGGAAACAGAAGGTGGTGTGCACCTGGGAGGGGAGGAGACCGTGGTGCGAAATGCAGAACACTAATAAAGCTTTCCTGTATAAATACGAAATGTTCTGCTTCTCCAGATTCTTCCCACACATCGCTATCTATCCCCGAGTCAAAAGCAATTCAAGGAGCCGTTTCTTTCCTTTCCCAGTTGAGGGTTGGGGGCAGGAAGGGAGCATCTTGGCTTCTGTGAGGAGCGTGGCTGCTATATGCGTAGTCTGGCAGAGAGTCTTCTGTGCCGGGCGCCCCGTCCCATCTGGTCGCTGTGTTCACCCTGCCCAGGAGTGGGCTTGATATTCACCAACCACTCACAGGTTTGTGTCCTGGGAGCTGGCCCTGAAGGTCACAGCTCCCAGTCTCCTGCTCTTCTGTCTCTGACTGGCTTGGCCGACAAGAGACGGCCAGAGGTCTGGGAAGAAGACAGAGCGGCGGTGAACTGTGATTCATCCACGTTACAGGTGACAACCCTGAGGCTCAGAGAGATGCGTGTGTCATGGGAAAGACAGCTGGAGGCGAGCCTAGCTCGGGCAGCCGGCCTCTCTGAGGGGTGGGTCAGATCCAGCACCCTCCTGGGCACGTAGCAAATGCTCAGCTAGTAGTTTGTCAGCACCACCTCTCCTGCTTCATATTCTTTCTGCAAAACCACGAGGGAGGTGAGAGATTCGTCTTCCTGTGAGAAGAAACGCAGCTGCTGAGCACTGGGGTGGCTGTCCCCTCTGCCCCTGGCCCTGGGGCCCCGTCAGTCGCCACAGACTGCTGGTCTAGCACTGTTCCCCCAGGCCCTGCGCCTTCTCAGGGGCAGAGCACGCAGAGTTCACAGGCATTCTCCGGAGAAGCGTCCCGGGGAAGGTGCCGCGTGTGTCTGCTCGAATCCTATTAAGATTCAAGCCTTCAGCGGCGGCAGCTGGGCTTGAGGCTAATGACGAGGAAAAGGATCACTGAATCACCCCAGGCTGGGGCCGGTGGGCTGAATAGGTTCCCCACAAATTGCCTTGCAGTCTGCCCTGCCCCGAGCTGCCCAGCTTCAGTGTTTGCAATGTCTTATTTTGGAGCATGTCCCCTTGGCTGGTTCATTATGCAAAGAGATTCCGTTTTTAAGCCTTCCCGGTTTGATGGTTCGTGTTGGATGAAATCCTCAAGCTGTGTACAAATAATTCATATTAAAATATGACTGTCATCGATTCAGTAGTCAGCTGCTAAATGCGGGCTGGGCGTGGGCCAGAAGTCATCTCTTTTGCCTGGATGGCAAGGTAATCATTTGTTGAGCGTAAACTATTTTAATTTTTATTAAGCCATGATTACCGTGTTTGATTTGTGTAATTGGGGATGCATGCAGTGTGACTTATAGCAAAAGAAGATACCAGGATGCAGGAGAGGTCCCCGGGTTCAGGACGATGACACCGGTTTGCTCAAACTGGTAAAAAAAAAAAAAGCTGTCTGGAGACAATCCATCCAAGTAGACCTGCAGTGTTCTTGTCTTTAGGAGCCCGATTGATCCACATAGTGGTTTACCCCAGGGGTGTGGCTGGAGACGGTTCTGATTGTCATGATTGGGAGTGGGTATTGGCATCTCGTGGGGACAGGCCAGGGAGGCTACTGAGAGTCTTATGATGCCCAGGATGGCCCCAGGACAAAGGGTTACCTCGTTCACAGTGCCCATAGCTGAGAATGAAAGAGATGCAAGACAACAAAGAGCAGATTCCCAGGTCCCCAGGCAGCAGCCCGTTTGTCCAAGGAGGTGGGCACAGTGGCCACCAGTCCGTGCCCCGCGGTGTCCCCCACCCCCGCTGCCTCAGTGTCCCACCCCAGTCCAGAGCCCATCCAGGTGAGTGAGGTGGAGGATTCTCCCAACATTCCCATTTCTGTCTTCCCATGCCAATTTCTTTTAAAAAGGGGAGTTCGAGTTGGGATAGTAAACAGACGTGATCACTTTGGGGAGTGTTCGGCCAGCGCCTGCTGACGCTAAAGACAAAGCTAACTAACCTGAAACCCTTCTGCCTCAGCCCCAAGGAGCGCCTGGTGAAATGCTCAGTCGTCACACTGAACGCATGGCCCAGTTGTCAAGAACATAGGATCCTCAGAGACCCAAGAAGAAAGAGGGCCTTCAGTTCTACACACAGGCAACCCCACATCCAGCACTCCTGAGACAGGAACACCTGCCCCAATGGTCTGCATGCCCCAGGCCATTTGCTAGGTCTCTCCATGGATTTAACCACTGACTTCATGCAATCAGCTCCCAAATTTACATCATCCCCCCCCCCACGGAACTCCAGAGTCTTACATCCAGCTGCTGGATTGAACACGCTGCCTGGTGGTCTGGTGAGCATCTCAAACTGAACATTATCAAAAATAAACTTGATTTCCCCCTGGAAATCAAGGGAGATGGACTGAATTGTGTCCCCTCCAAAATTCACAGGTTGAAGCTCTAACCCCCAGTGTGGCCATATTTGGAGTTCATTAAGGTTAATGCGGTCATGCGGCGGGGGCCCTGATCCAACAGGACTGGTGTCCTTATAAGAGGAAGGGACACAGGAGTCTCTCTCTCTGCTTAATGCACAGAGGAAAGGCTATGTGAGCACAACAAGGTGACACCTGCAAGCCAGGAACAGGGTCTCCCCACCCTGAATCTGCCAGCACCTGGATCCAGAACCTCTAGCCTCAAGAACTTCAAGGAATCAATGTCTGTGTTTAAGCCCCCCATCTGTGGTGTTTGTGATGGTTGCTGAGCTGACTGATGCTCCCCCAAACCTGCTCTTCATTTTCTTCTTCGTCTCAACCAACTGCACCCCCACCCACGAAGTTACATGTGCCCCAAACTTTGCAGGTCCCTGCCTTCCTCTCTCTCCCTTTATCTCTGTCTCTTATGCACCTTTCCATCTGTCTGTCTATCAGCAATCTGTCTTCTGTCTATCATCTGTGTATTCATCCAGCCAGCCAGCCAGCCATCCACGCATCTATCCATCTGTCTGTCTATGCATCTTACACACACACACACACACACACACACACACACACACACACACGAAATCTCTCAGCAAATCCTGTTGGCTCTACCTTCAAAATAGATGCCAATTCAACCACTTCTCATGACTTCCACTGCTTCCCTCCTGGTCTACCACCTGCCTCCTTGTTCCACCAGAACCTTCTAACTGATTTCCCCACATCTGCCCAGTCCCCAAGCAGAGTCTCCTCAACACAACAGCCACACTGACCCTCCTAAGACAAAAGCCACTGTTGCCCATCTTGGCTCCAAGGCGGCTGACAGCTGCTGACCTCACTCAGAATCACATCCAGTATCTGCACGGAGACCCCCAAGCCCCAGCCTATCTGCTCCCAACACTCTTCAAACTCCCTCTTCTCTTCCTTTCTCCGCTCCAGCCACCCTCCTGCCCCAGGACTTTTGTGTTTGCTGTTTCCTTTCTGAAATGCATTTCCCCAGGTATCTCCCTCGCTCCCTGCAGAAAACCCTCAGGACAGTTTCCAAACTAGGACCACTGCCTCTCTCTTCCCCTTTCTCTGCAGCTCATTATCACCATACTGCAAACAAGACTAACAGTAAGACTTCTGTTTGCAGTTGGAGTGAAGCACATTCGCTCACACGTCGTCAGTGAGAGCGTGAGCTGATGTTGTCTAGAGAACTCTGGCCATGCTTTCAAATTAAACACCATTTAAACCACCTGTTTCTACCACAGAGAAACTCCCAGAATGCATGGGTGGACATGTACAAAGTTTTACTGCATCATTGCTTATAATATTGAAAACTTGGAAAAATATCGAAGAGCATCAAGAGGAGAACTAAGTGGACTAAGGTGTGGGAATAGTACACAGCACCTAAAATGGTGAAGCGGGCTCGTGGAGCTCCATGAAGTATCCCTGAGGCGCATCGCGAAGGACAAAAGCAAAGTGCAGAGAACGTAGGCAGAGTGTGAGCAGAACCACCCACACTTCCACCTCTGGGAATGTGACAGACTAGCCTAAAATCCTCCTGCTGGGATTCCTAGCGATGATGGGGAAATGTGCAGACAGACTTCAGATGTGCTGCCCAGCTCACCAGAGGTGAGGGAAAGCCCTGGGGCAAAACAGAATGAGAGACTGACAAGCAGAATGAGGAGCACCCGAGCTGAGGCCACAACTCCCAGGGGGTGTGTGTGTGTGTGTGTGTGCGCGCATCTGCATGTGTGTCTGCCTGTGTGCTGGGGAAGGAACACATCTTGGTCTCCATAACCGACACAGGACACGGATGAGGCCGCAGACCCTGCAGGCAGGGAGTTGGATGTGCAAGCCCATCTGGAGGGGCCTCTGAAGAAAGGTAGGCTGAACAAAACAGCCTTCCAACGCAAGGTGCTGAGGCCCTTGTGTGTCCACCCAGGATCAGTGGGGTGGTGTCTCTGCACACTCATAATCACGGTTGCCCTCAAGGACACCAGGGGGAGAGTCTCACACACTGTGCAGTCCAGGAACATCCAGGCTGGGGCAGCAACACAAAAGACAGACACGTGCAGGAAGCAGAGGCTCGAAGGCCCTGGAAGAACACCCTCTCGCCGGCCACGAGACATTCCTGCAGATGACCAGCCGTACAGGTGAGGTTACAGCCCACTCTGTTCCAAGAGCACCACCTAGAGAAATGGTGAATCTCCACGACCGCCACACAAAGCCCCCACCATCATTCTTGTTCTACAGGTGAGCAAACCAGGACACAGAGATGATAACTAATTCCTCCAAGGTCACACCCCTGGTCAGTGGCAGAGCCATTTGGCTGGACTTAAACGCAGCCGTCTGGCTCCAGAGCCATGCTCTGAAACCCTCCACCATCTGCCTCGCTGGGGAGGGGCTTTGTTAAAGAGGAGCCTGAGCCCCAGTTAGAACACACAAGGACGCAATCCGGCACGGGCAACAGCCCAAGAACAAGGCAAGAGTAGACCCAGGCAAGCTCTGCTGGGAGATCTAGATTAGGGATGTTAAGTACGTTCTGCACTCAGGCGTCCGTCTGGTTGCCTCGTAGACGCTCCAGAGCTATCACAGGGGATGAAGCGGGGTGCCTGCTCTCCCGGGGCTTTTCCTCCAGCGAGGGGCTCAGACTACACGTAATGGGCATCTAGGTCCGCCCTCTGCCAGTGAGTGGTATGAAAGGCAAAGAAGAAACAGCAAGGCAGGCTGGGAGCCTGGACGGTCCCGCAGAGAGCTGCTGCTGCCGGGAAACGTGAGGACAGTCCTCCGGTGGGACAACGTTTGTCCAGCAAGTGAAGGTAAGCAAGGCACTGAGCAGGGCGCTGCCTTGCGGGAGAGTGCAGGGAAGGAGGGCATGACAGACACAGATGAAGGGACGTGAACTGTAAGGGAAGGTGGGGTACCAAACAAAACTAACAGATGCATTTCAACATGAGCCAAATAAACCACGGAATTTGAATGAATGGGTTTTAATTTTTAAAAATAGTTAAGAGACACGGGGGATAGCATGAAAAGGGCCCAGCAAATGTCTATGCTTTCCAGAAAAGGAGCAGAAGAGGGATGAGGGAGAGAAAAATACGAAAGTCGTGGCAATGAATTTTCTAGAATAAATGAAAGCCTTGACCCCTCAGATTCGGTGAGCATGGATCCCAAGAAGTACAAACACGTATAGAGCCTGTCTGGATGCACAATAGTGATATTGCAGAATATCAAAGACACAAAGACACCATTGAAAGTGATGAGTGAGAAAAGACAGGTCACCTGGAAAGGTAATGAGGCTCAGACCTACGACCAGCTTCTCAACGTGACAGTAGAATCCAGAAGCTAGCCTTGTCTTTGCATTATTAAACGGGTTTGTCCAAAAGTGGGGAATTAAATCCACAAAAAGAGGTGCCAGATGCACAAAGGAAGGCAAAGCAGAGGCTGAGGCAAGCATGAGGGTGGGTCTAAACAAGCATCAATTAGATAAAGTAATAATAATGGTTGCAAATGAGGAATGCATCTAGCCACACTTAATGCTTCCTTCCTGTGAATGAAATTTAAGTAATGGGACTTGGGGCCTCTGTCCAGGCTTCCTCCTCCTTATCTGTCTGATCAGTCAATTGAGGAAGAATGACAGCCCAGCTCTGCCTTCCCCTTCCTTCTACCCAGCAAGTACCTCAGTTCTCTGTTCTGTGGCATGCTAAGGGCTCAGTCCTATCTGGGCAGGTGTCTGCATGGAGAATCTTCCACCGTCTAGTGCTGCCTATGACCAAGTAAACCTTACATGCTACTATGGACTAAATGTTTGTGTCCCCCCCCCCACATTCATATGCTGAAGCCTTAACCCTATTGTGATGGTATTTACAGGTGGAGCCTGTGATCAGGGTTAGATGAGGTCATAAGGTGGGGTCCCCATGATGGGGTTAGTGCCCATCTAAGAAGATGAGACCAGAGCACACTCTCTCCTTGTGCAAACACCAAGGAAAAGCCATATGAGAACGCATCAAGAAGACAGCCATCATGGGCGCCTAGGTGGCTGAGTTGGTTAAGTGTCTGCCTTTGGTTCAGGTCATGATTCCGAGGTCCTAAGATTGAGCCCCGTGTCAGGCTCCCTGCTCAGTGGGGAGTCTGTTTCTCCCTCTCCCTCTGCCATTCCCCCTGCTCATGCTCTCTCTTTCTCAAATAAATTTTTAAAAGACATCTATCTTTAAACCAGAAGGAGTGTCCTCACCAACAATCAAATCTGACAGCCCCTTGATCTTGGACTTCCTGCTCTGGAGCTGTGAGAGACAGGCATCTGCTGTGTAAGCCATCAGTCTGTGTCATCTTGCTATGGAAGCCTGAGCTGACTGAGACACTATGCCCATTTGGCTCACCCACTAAGCTGCTCTTCCTGGTTGGCCTCTAGCAGGAATAAAGGTGATATTTTGACCTCAATTCTTTTAGTGGTTTCATTCCAGAAATTGTTCAGAGCCTGAGTGGGAGAGAGAAAGGCCATACATCAGGAGTCCCCTCCTGTGATGAGTATCTTGGCGACATATCAAGATCAGGAAGAACAAAATATTGTACAACGAATGCATGAGAGGCAAGAAGAGGCAGCCAGAAACAGAGTGCTGGCTCACCCTGGTGATGTGTAGGGAGACAGTAGAGATTTTGAGTCACTTTGGGCCTTACAAGGCAAGCATCAATGCCCAGATGTGACAAGTATAGTTAGCTACATCTTTGCTCAAATGTCACCTTCTCAATGACACTTGTCCTTTCTCTGATTCTGTGATCACTCCATCCCCATACCACTTATCCTCCACATTTTTGTCCATTATATTTATATATATATATATGGATTATATTATATTAATTATATATGTTTATATCCCCACTAGAACCTAAGACTATGGGTCTTATCTCTGCCTTGTTCAATAACAGATCCCATAGTCCCAGAACAAGGACCCATCAAATATTGCAACCATCTGTTGCAAGTTGATGAAGGGAAATAAAATATATAAATGCAACCCAACGAGGGGGTGGGAATCCTATCAAAACCATAAAACATCAAAGACAAGGATCTTAAAAGCAGTCAGAGAGGAAAGACAACTTACTTAGAGGAACAACTATGTTGACAACAGACGTCTCAACTGTGCACCAGCTGGTGCCGGAAGACAGCATGACAGCAACAACACAGAGCTGCAGAGAGAAAGCCACTGTCAATCTAGAAGAACCCAGTGAGATAAAGATACTCCTAAACAAACAAAAATTGAAAAGGCTTACCATGAAAAGACCCTCAGTAAAGGAATATATACTTCAGGGATTAGGACAAAGATCTCAGAAGGAATGTCTGAGACACAAGTAGTTCTTTCATTTGAGTTTTTTTTTCCCCCACAAAGAGAATTAACTAGCTCCCAGTTCTTTTCAAACCTAGTTTTTAAACTCGGGCAATCTTGGCTTTTTAAAAGAAACTTAATTCCCACCCTCTGTGTTTTTTCTATACCAAAACATTTAAAATTCATTTTATTTGCTCAGCTAAAACTCATTGCAAGAGCTCAATAGACATTAGCAATGATGGGATCATGATGGTGATGATGGTGATGATGATGGTAGTGGTGATGGTGGTGATGGGATGATGATGATGGTGATGATGGTGATAATGATGATGATGGTGATGATGGTGATGATGATGATGATGGTGATGATGGTGATGATGATGGTGGTGATGGTGATGATGATGATGATGATGGTGATGATGGTGATGATGGTGGTGATGGTGATGATGATGATGATGATGATGGTGATAATGATGGTGATGATGGTAACAACTTTAATAATAGTGCTGTGTACCTTATAATCACTATATCATTTAATCCCATACCCATTCCAGGAATAAACAGAGTTTTAACAAATTAAACCACTTGCACAAATCAACACAGCCTAAAGCCAGTCCTGTGTGACAGCAACATTAGGATTTAACCGGTAAAGTCTATTACCAACCAATCCACTTAAAGTTGTAAGAAATGCCCATACAGTCTTGCCCTGCAATGCCTTCCATGCCAGGTTAATCTATAATGGGAATCACAAGCATCACTCCAGTGATGATTGGCCAGGCATTTTCTCTCCAGAGAACTTAACCAGGGGAGAGTTGCTGTGAGTCTTATCAAATGCAATCTTGAAAACCCTGGTCTGAGCTCTTCACTGACAAGCACCTCCTTCCACGGGGCTGCTGAAAGCTTTTGTGCACTAGAGTTTCCAAAAAGAAATCAATTTGTTTACACAATTTTCTCTCAAAACCTACTGAGCTCCCTCTCACACAGCTGACTGCCAGCAGCAGTAGATGGTAAGACTAAAGGTCTCTGTGGGCCAGTCTGCCTGGACCCTGAGTTTCCCTGCACCTGCTCTGTAGTTCCAATATCCTGAAATCCATGTCTGGAACCCTTGGCTTTCCTCCAGTGTCTAAGCTAAGAACCCTCTGGATGTGAAGTCAAATATTTGTACTTTCATTGACCCTTGGCTATGATTGTTTCTGCTTTAGGCCACTCCAGAGAAACACTTCCAACTGCACCCCCAGTCTGAGGGCTGATCCCCAAAATCCACCTGCCTAGTCAGAACCCCATGGGGCTTGAACTCATCCTAACTATGTAGTCCCCTCTCCCTGAGACTTCAAGAGCTCATAAGAAGGCTCAAATGATTCCTCCAAAAGGTGGAAGTATAGCCATTGTGGCTCTCAGGTAGTTCATTTTGATCAGGCTTCCAATGAAAGCAACACCTGATCCCCGCCCTCAACAAGCCTGACATCTAAGCATTATGGTATACATGCATGTATGGTAGATGGAAATACACAGGTAAAATAGCAACATGGAAGTGTGGGCAGGCCTGTGGGCTCATTTCCCTTTTTAGTATCAAGGTCAATTCATGATGATAGGCAAGAATACCAAGGTCATGGGGCGCCTGGGTGGCTCAGTCAGTTAAGAGCTGCCTTCAGCTCAGGGTCGGCTCCCTGCTCAGCAGAGAGCCTGCTTCTCCTTTTCCCTCTGCCTGCCGCTCTGCCTACTTGTGCTCTCTCTCTCTGTCAAATAAATAAATTAAACAAAAAAAGAATACCAAGGTCATTAGCAAGGCTAGAGAAGATGTCTTGGGGTAAGTAGGACCCAAGATGGCCCTTGATGTGGAGTCAGTTTTGGAAGAGCAGATGCAGAACAGTCATAGAGTTGACAGCATGGAGAAAAGGGGGCAGGCTGGCTCTACCTACCAGGGTCCCTCTTTTGGACCAAAACTACCTTCGTGCAGTTTCCCCAAATGTAGCCTGTAGTATACTGCCCTAAGAGATGCCAACTTTTTTCTCCAATGAAAGAGGTTTTGGAAATTCTTCACACTGCCTCTCCCTCTTGGAACTCTGTGGCACATTATACCATATGTACATATGTTATAGGATACATGCATGCTAAAGACTCAGAACAATCTTGGAAGAAAGAGAATGGCTTAGCTTGTTGCATCCAGCATTTCTTAAGCTGTCCCTAGCAAGTATTTTCTGGGTGCTGACATGCACCAAGCACTGTTGTAGTACATAGGGCAACTGCAGTGAATAAAGCAAACTCTTGCCACCCAGAACTTGTTTGCTGAGAGGGAGACATGCAATCAGAGGAAAGGCTTGCTTTAGAAAAACAGAGAGCAAGAAGTAATGGATCTTCTCTTTTAGCCAGGGTGTGTGGACCACTTCTTTGAGGAGCAGAGCCTGAGTAAAGTGAGGAAGAAACCATGTGGTATCTAGGAGAACATGTCCCAGGCAAGAGGATCCTGAGGTGGGAGGCAGCTTTGAGCTTTGCATATTGAGAAATAAGTAGGAGATCCGTGGGGCTGGAGTCAGGAACCAGGGTGCATGAGACGAAATGATAACAAATAAGAAACAAGACCAACAGGTAGCCAGAGGTGGGAGCATGGGGACCTTTAGCACTGGCAAGGACATTCATTCACTTGATTCGCAAGCTCACTGAGCAAACATTCATTGAGCGTTTCCTCCATGCCTGACACTGTTGGAGCCCCTGGCGATCCTGTAGTGAATAAAGCAAGCAAAAATCCTTGCGTTAACAGAACGTTCACACGGCAGATGGCATGTCCTTGCTCTGGAATCTGAGGGACTTTTCCACTTGGACTGCTGTAAACTCCCCATGTGTATTTTCTGCCATAGAAACCTTGACTCTCACAGGGTCTTCCATGTCATGTGGCCCATGTAGCAAGCTACTGGCACTACAGTCTGGACCTGCTCCACAGCCCTTTCTTACCCCAGGCCCCGCTCAAAACTGGCAGCTTTTCATGTTTATCACCAAAAAAGAATACAAGAAGAATTCCCAGGTGGGGAGTATGCCCCCTCTACAACCCAAGAGGCCTATACTAAGCACTGCACTTTCTTCTTACTTGTGGGAGGTATGAGTTGCAATTATCTATGCTTTATCTTACAGGGACTATCTTGGCATGACTCGGGCCCTAGGATACCACTGATGTGGTGGGTCCCTGAAACTTTGAGGGGTCTTCTCTCACCTTCTGGAGTGCACATACCTCATCAAGGCCACCAATATACTTGCCACTAATTACTCATCTAGTTTGAATGACATGATGTCATGGATAGAGTGGGCCAATGTGATGTTTTGCAGAAACAGAACATCATTTTGTAGATTGTCCACATATCTTTGGGCTATGATTATGTCAGGGCAAGAAATATGAGCCCTTGATAAAAGACCAAAGGGTGCACTTTGGCCTACCCATGTGGGTATAAACTGTTTCTCATGTCTCCTGATAAGGAATGAAAAGACCACATTTGGCAGATCAATGACAACACCCAGCTGCCTGAGTCTGTGTCCACCTTCTCCAAACTCAGCACAGTGGCACAATCAGCTCCATTGCTCGACTAAGTCTGCAACTATCCACAGGTGTCCCCCCAGGGCCTATCTGGCTTTTGTTCACTGGGTTGTTGAATTAGATGTGGATCTGATGGGGGCTATCCTTGTATGTATTAGGTTTTTATGGTGGCTGCCATCCCCCAGGATATGGCACTGTTTTTGATTCATTATCTTGACCAGTATTCCAGAGACTTTTACTCTGTCTTCCTTGCTATAATAGCTCTTACCCTGAAGCTACGGAGCAAAGTAGGGATTTAACCAATCCAAGTATGTCCACTCCAATTGCAGGCTGGGGAATCAGGGAAATGATCACCAAGTAAGTCCATTAACCAAGTGGAGGGGTATCATTAAGATGTGTTTCTCTAAGGGAGTGAGGGAACAGAATCAAACTGTGCAGTTGCAACATAATCCACCTATTTCTGATTGAAACATCCTATTTTTAGCTATTTTAACAATAAGGTTGGGTGCCAGTGGAACCTTGCTGGCCTGGAGACAATTCCATCACCTAGGTGACTTTGCATATCCCTGCCATGATCCAGGACTTGATAGATGTCCTCTCAGATAACAGCCTCATATCCACTCCTTCCCAGTTTCAGAGGTCACCTTTCCTGAAACTTCCCCATCCTCCTCATTTGCTGACTGCAGCAGAGAGGAGAAGGAAGGCCATTCCAGAGGAGCCAGTCCTATCAATAAACGCTGGGTGGCTAGTGCTGAACAGCACGTTTGGGGCACAGAGACCAGCCTATCTACCCAGGCCTCCTTCAGAATGCTCCTTGACGTCCATCTGTTTGTTCTCTGGGGCTCCCCAGCTGCAGCAATTGCCTCGGCCAAATCCAGATCAGAGCAATTAACTGGATAATTGCTCTAATGAGAGCACAGAATGAATCACTAGGACCAATCTTACCCCGGAAAAATTAAATGGCTAAATGGCCTGTCTATGGCTCTTTGGGGCTCCAGCAGCTTCCTCTGTGATCTCCATGGGCCTTCCCAGGAAGACTTCATCTTCTGACACTAGAAGAATTAACAGACAAATGTGATGCTAGGATTTCATTATATGGTTATGAGTTTGGAAAGTGGCAATAATCAAGACAGCACCGGAGGAGAAACCATCATGTACAGTGTATGAGCACAGATTTCAGTGTCAGACTGCCTGAAATAGAATACTAGATCCACCATGACAGAGTTAGGACCTCCAGAAATCCACTCCTGCATAAAGAAATGAGAACATGGGGTAAAAATTGTCCAAGTCAAGTTTTTTTAAAACTATGGAGATTACCAAAGTTTTGTAACAATGCAAGAATTTACTCAAGAAAAATGGCTAACTCTTGGTAAGAATGGTGAGCCCTGTGGCATTTTAACTTGCCCTCTTCCCAGCTACATGATAGGCTTCAAAATCAACAGCCTCCCAATCATGGTAGCTGTAAAAACCAGCAGCCTGGCAGCCACTGGAGAAAGAAAAACAGGTCTGGAGCTCCCTAAAAAGCAACAACCCAAAGGATGGTCACTAACTGACCTGTGAGCTCCCTGAAAAAGCTCCATTCCCACTGTCTCCATCTGACCCGATACAGACATCACTCAGTAAGAACAGCCCTATATCCAGGGGCTGTTCAACATTGCAACTGCTGGGGACAGTGTTACCAAGTGATCTGATGAGAGGTCGATGAGAAAACCTAAATGAAAACATTGGGAAATGAGAACAGAGGTTTTTGAAAAGCTCTGACTTATTCCTAGTAATCTAAAGGGCCACAAGCACATACAGGGCTGTGCAGTGCCTGGGAAATGATGAGAGTGACTGGGGAGCAATGGGAAGGTCCTCTTCTCTCATTGACAGATGGTGCTCACACTCTGCACAGGCAGGAAGAGAAAGGCTAAGGCATAGTTGCAAATTTCCTGCCCAGGCATTGAAGACATGCCCCGGCACATGCACAAAAGCCCCACAGCAGAGGCCAGGAGACTTATTGACTCAAGTAATTTAAGAGAATCTCTGTCAAATCATTAGCCGACTATGAAGCTAATCGAGTAGAGACTTCACTGGCCACAGACAACAAAGAATACAGATTTGGTCCCAAAAAAGTCAGTACACAAACAGCACCAAAAATGAATGTGGGCGGAGGGGTTGGGGCCTAAGTTTCAGAGTTGTCACATTAATTATTTTGAATGTTGAGTATTCATCAAAAGGTTACAAGACATGCAACACAGCCAGAAAGTATGACCAATACATAGGGACAAAGGCAGTCAATAGAGACTTTACTTAGGAGAGGCCAGATGGGAATTCCTAAACAGATTTTATTATTATTATAAATATTAGTATAGGTTATTATAAATATTTTTACAGGTCTAAAGGCAACCGCAACTCAAGAATTAAAGGAAAGTAAGAAAACAATGTCTCACTAAAGACACAATATCAGGGCGACTGGGTGGCTCAATCAGTTAAGCAATCGACTCTTGATTTCAGCTCAGGTCATGATCTCAGGGTTGTGGGATCAAGCCGCGCATCAGGCTCCAAGTTCAGCAGGGAGTCTGCTTAAGGATTATCTCCTTCTCCCTCTACTCCTCCCCCTGCTTGAGCTGTCTTTGTCTAAAAGGTAAATAAATAAATCTTTAAAAAAAATAAAGACACAATATCAATGCAGAGATAAAAATTATAAGAAAGAACCAAATAGAAATTCTGGAGTTACAAAAGTACAGTGACTGGCATGAAAATTTCACTAAAGGCCTTCAACATCAGATTTGAACTAGCAGAAGAAAGAATGAGCAAACTTGAAGATGGGTTGATTGGGATTATCCTGTCTAAGGAACATAGAGAAAAGGAACAAAGAAAAACTGTGGCATGCCACCAAGGACACCAACACGTGCATAATATAAGTCCCAGAAAAACAGCAGAGGCACAAAGGGAAGGAAAAAAAAATCTGAAAATAATGAACAAACAAAAAAAAAATTCCCAACTATGATGAAAGAGTCAATCTATACACCAAGAAGCTCAGCAAACTCCCAAGTAGACAAAATCAAAGAGAGCCACATGTGGACACATCGTGGACCGACAGATGAAAAGCAAATACAAGAAATCTTGAAAGTAGCAAGAGCAAGGCTACATGTCACACACAAGGGGTCTTCACAGCTGGCTTCCCATCAAAACCAGGGAAGCTGGAAGGCAAGGGAGTGACATAGTCAAAGTCCCAAAAGAAAGAAACTGCCACGTGAGAATTCTACATCAGGTTAAACTATCCTTCAGAAAAGGAGAAATTAAGACATTCCAAGATTAACAAAAAACAGAGTGAATTTGTTGCTAGCAGGCCTTCCCTACAAGAGATATTAAGGGAGTACTCCAGGCCGAAATGGGACAGTAACACAAATCTATCAAAAGAAACAAGGAGCACCAATAAAGGTGAATACTAAAAGGTAAATATTAAGGCTGTGATAAAAAATAAAGACAGTATTTGTTATAACTCTTTTCTTCTCCTATCTCATCTAAAAGGACCCCATAGCACATTTGCAAAACTTCGTTGACTGGCTTGTAATGTCAAGATGTAATTTGTATGACAATATTAGCACAAAGGAATAGGGAGGAAATAGAGCTGTATTGAGAAAAGCTTTTGTGCACTATTGAAATTAAGGCAGTATTAATTGGATTGAGATTGTTTTAAGTTGATTGTAATCTCCATGGCAGTGACTGAAAGGATTATGCACCCCACCTATTCATCTTGATAAACATAGAAAAGTATTTGACAAAATAAAACACCCTTTCCTGACTGGAAGCATTCAAGAAACCAGAAGGAAATTACCTCAACCAAAGAAAGGGAACCTAAAAAGAAGAAAAAGGAGTGGGAGGAAAAGAAAAAAGAAGAGGAAGAAGAAGAAAAGAAAAAAGAAAAAAGAAAAAAATAGGTAACATACTTAATGGTGAAAAACTGAATGCTTTCCCCATAAGTTCAGAAACAAGCAAGGATGTCCATTCTCACCCTCCCCATGGAATACACGTAACTGGAGATGGTAGCCATGGCTTTTATGCAAGAAAAAAAATTAAAAGTCATCTGAATGGTAAAGGAGAAGTAAAACTGGCTCTATATGCAAATCATATGCCCTTGTAGATAGAAAAATCCTATGGAATATACAAAAAAATATTTATAGCTGAGCTAAGCAAGGTTGCAGTATATGGAATCAATACACAAAGTCTCTAGCCAGGCTAACAGAGGGAGAGAGAAGAGACCCAAACGACTACTGTCAGAAATGAAAGAGGGGTCCTCACTGCTCATCCCATGGACATTAAAAGTGTAATAAAGGAATATTACAAACAACTCAGTGCCCACATGGTGGGTAATTTAGGTAAAAGGGACTGATTCCTTGAAAGACAATCTACCGAAACTCACATGATGTTTGCGGTGAGTTTTTAGATACAACATCAAAAACACAACCCATGAAAGAAAATTTTGATAAGTTGGACTTTATCAAAACAAAATCTTCTGCTCTGCAAAAGATACCGTTGATAACAAGGAGAGCCTCAAGTGAAAAAAAAAATTACTTGTGAAAGATTTACCTGATAAGGAACATTATCCAAAATATACAAATAACTCTTTAAACTCAACAGTAAGGAAATGAACAAATCAATTTTAAAATGGACAAAAGATTTGAACACATATCTTGCCAAAGAAGATACACAGGTGGAAAATAAACATATGCAAAGTTGCTGAACATTATACGTCATCAGGGAATCACAGATAAGACAATAATGTGATATCACTACACACCTATTATTAGAATGGCTAAAATCTAAAAATCTGACAATACCAGATGCTGAAGAGGATGTGCATTAATTTGATATGGATCCAAAACTCAGTGTAAAGCTACAATTGTAAAACTTTTAGAACAAAATGTAAAAGAAAATCTTCATCACCTTGGGGCAGCAAAGTTTTTTATATAAGATGTAAAAAATAAACCATAGCAGATAAGAATGATAAATTGGTCTTTTTCCAATTCAAACTTCTCTTTAAAAAGTACTATTAAGAAAATGAAAGGACAACCAGTATTTAGGGGTGGGTGGGGGGAGATCACATTATATTTATATATTTATATCACATTATATATATTTGTTTATATATAAATAAAATAAGAACTTGAATCCAGAATATATATATATTGTTTAAACCCTTATAATTCAATAGGAGAAGGCAACACAATTTCTTTTAATTGGGCAAAAAAATGTGAACAGAGATATGCAGGTGTCATATAAGCACATAAAAGAAGCTCAACTTTGTCATCAGAGAAATACAAATGAAAACCACGGTGGAAACACCACCATGGGTTTACAATGGCTAAACTCAATACCAAGTGTTGGCAGGAACGTGGAGCAGCTCAGACATTCATTCTTGCTAACAGGAATGTGAAATGCTAGAGCCAGACTGGGACAGTGCTTGCCAAGTTCTTAAAAACCTGACTATACTTACAATTTATCCTCAAGTTCCACTGCCGGGTATTCATGCAAGAGAAATGAAAGTCTATGCCCACACAAGAACTTGACCTGAGTGTTTATCACATCTTTATTCATCACAGCCAAATGCCAAAAACAACCCAAATGCCCACCAACAAGTGAATGAGCGAGCACACTGCAATAGTCATACAAGGGAATACACTCAGCACTAAAATGGAACCAATACAACATGGAAGAACTCAAAATGCTGTCCTGGGTAGACGAAAAGCAAGCTGGATACTGAAAGCACAGACCTTCACAACATCGCATCTTAGACAGTTGTGCTATCCGAGCACAGGGGAGGATGGGACGGTATTAGTTCTCAGGGCATGACCCAAGTGCCAGAGAGAGTAGGGACTGGGGACGACAGAGTAGCTATCTGGAGGAAAACGAGAAAATTAGATCTCTACCTCACATAGTCCACTGAAGTAAATTCAGATGAATCAGAGATGTAAACGGAAAAAGGTTTAAAACAGGAAATAATTGTTTGTACAATATTTGGTTAGGTAAAAATAAAAATTTTCTGCAAGGCAAAACAAAAGCCTCAGGAGAAAAGTCAAAAGACAAATGTGGACTGAAAATATTATAAAAGAAGCAAAGGAGGGGAGGGAGGGTAGGAGGGGAAAAGATTTCATTTCTATTATAGATGAGAGCTAATTTCTTTAATGCATGAGGAGTACCTAAAAATCTATAACAAAACAACCAGCTGCCCACAGAAAACTCATTGAAAATGCAGCACAAGTGGTTCTTAAACATAGTGAAGATTTTTAACCTCACTCCTAATCAGAGAAATGTGTTTTCAGTATGAGGTAGACAACAGTCAAAAATAAGGGAACTCGGCGTAGAGATGCAGCCCTCCCCACCCTGACAGGCACTGGGCAAAGCGGGTCACAATCCAGTGACAACCTGTCTGCAGGTCAATGGAGAGCAGGTACCATTTTAGCCAGAAACTTACTTCCAGGCATTTACCCTTTGGATTTTCATCACTCAAGGACAGAAACATCTCGTGCAAAAGATTCAGGAAACAACCTGAATCTCTATCCACTGAGGATCGGTTGAAGGATTATGATACATCCATACAAAGGACTGCTTGGCTGCAGTTAAAATAAGGATGTAACTGTGGACGTGTCCCTGCAAAGGGGTCTCTAGGGCCATGTCGGCATATATATAAAGGACTGCTTGTGGGCAGACCATCAGAGTCGGCATGCCTGCCCACCTTGCCCTCCACCCCCCTCCAGCCTTGGACATTTTCAGCCAAGAACCTGAGAAGAGAACCATAAGACATCTATCTGGGAGCCTACGGGACACAGACGGAAGACCGATCCTGCACGGCGTGCCCTTTGCATGATTTGCATTTGGGTTGTGTGCATAAAACAAAGCAAAACCACGTCTCTGGAAGCCACGGACCCTAGCATGGGCTCTCGGATGCTGATTCTACATGAGGGGTTCAGGGCCAGCAAACTGTTCTTTATTAGATCTCTAACAGAGACGGGCCCAAGGGGTTGCTGTGACAGGAGCTATGCTGCTCTCAGACCACACCCCTCCCCCCCAATAAACACAGCTGAGCAGGAAAACATCACAACCAACAAAGCCTCCGCACCACATGAAGTCCCTCCTGTTTTTGACCGCCCCCCCACCAGGAAACACAGGTGGATTTGCCATGATTTGATACCATGACTGGACCAAAAGAGGTGATTCATTCTGTAACAGATGCAGGACGCCAGCATGAAGAAATCTGAGTGTCTCAGAAATAAGCATTTTTCACCAAATTGCTCAACTCAACAAGGATTACATTTTGATGAGAAAGATCATCTGTTTTTATTCCGAGAGACTTACAAGAATCACATTACGATTCCATAAGCTCTTGGTAATATCTTAGGAGAGCTGGTAATACATTCCTGCTCTGCTAAGTTTCTACAATAATACACTCAAGTGTTAATACTTTGGAAGCTTGGAGGAAAACTTGAGCAATTATGGTAAAAACAATCGTCGCGATTTCTACAGAGAGCACAGCTGTCAGGTACAAGAGAACATTTCAAAACATCTCCTCCAACACCTGTGTTTATTTTTAAATGTATGTATGTTTTCACTGGGGAATAAAGGAACAGAGGAAAACACATCAAACAGAGCTGACTTACAGGGGATTTAAATCAAATTGTTTGACAGTTGCCCACCTCACCAAACACTGAAAACGCATACCACTTAGGAAGTAATTATTTACTAGATCAAAATCCAGTCATTAACAGAAGCAAGACTACAGAGCCCCAGACAACGCAGGTCCGGAACAGTAAAGGGGAACTGGTGTTTTTCAGCCACAGCCCAGGTGGGTCCCAGGACAAGAGAACTCCGGGCAAACATGACAGCTGTGGGCCCATCTGGCCATGTGATGGATGTCCCAATAGGGGAGCCACAGTTATTCCCACCTTCCAGGTGAGCATGAGCTCCTTTGGCTATTTCCAGTGTCATCGGAAGAAGGACTTGGAACGGTCCAGACACAGAGATTGTAATCTGCTGGCAGGGTGGGTGTGATCTTGCCACTTCCCATCCTTCTGGTCAGATGTTACTTTTTAATTTAAATTGATCTGGGGGAAATCCATCCTAGAGCCCCTTCGGTCAAGTTGGGAAAGGTGCCAGTGAACACAGGACTGGGTATCACTGTCCTCCTAAGCCCATCGAAGAGCCTGACCATGGGCCGAGGTCCCGCAAGGGGAGATGGGTGGAGACAGAACGAGTCCCTTCTGCACCTGGTTCCAGCTGGTTTTCCTTACCCCCTTCCCTGTCTTGAGTTGGGCTCTTTCCTACAGCATGAGACACAGTGCAGGCTGTGTAGCCATAGAATCGGGTTCAAATCCAGCCCTGACCAATTTCTAAACTTCACTGAGTTTAGGTTTCCTTAACCACTTAATATATATATATACACATATATATGTCAGGGCTAGGGGTTAGTGTCATTACATTTATCCCTGCCTTTTTAAAAATGTGTTATGAAATGTCATACACTGAAAAGAGTGTGTATAACATCTCCCTGCAGCTTAACGACCAGCTGTAAAGCAAACACTGAAGAGACCTCATGAGGTCTACCCACTCTCCCGTCGGTGACGCCAACTTGCATCACCCTTCAAGGTGTTGTCTGGCTTCTCCACTTCGTGGGTACTGTTTTCTTTCCTCCACTATGTGAAGCCCTTTGGGACCACACATATACTCTGTCCCCACCAACCCTCCACCCTAACAGCATCCATTAATGACTCTCCCCAAAACCCATCTTCACCCATTTGTTGGGCAGTGATGTGCTACTCTTCCTCCACACTTCTCAGCCAGTGCCTCACTGAGCAAAAGCCCTCCCTTTTCCCTCACTGACTCACGTATCTGTTCAGCGCTAGTTACCGACTTGTTACCACTATGGACTTACTCACTGTGATGCTCTTATTAGCCCAGACGTGCTCAATGGCAGCCCCAGTGTCCTTTCTCCATCGGCGAGCCCCACTGATTTCTCATGTATGTCCCACCCGTTCACCCTGAAAACTCCAGTTCCAGTCCAGCCCCACAAGTTTTCCATGTCTTCCTCCACTCTATACTTCTGTGTCCTTCGATCACAGGACAGTTCTGCCTCTCAACACCTTCACGTGTTTACTCTTGTGCCCAATCCTGGGAGACACAAAAAATAGCTCCACAATCACTGTACCCTCACCACCCAAACCAAACCTCCTGAGCCAAGGTCTAGGTTGGTCTGCTCTTCTTTCCCTGGATTGAGGGTATGTCATCAGAGTCCTGTATCTAGTCTTTGGTGTTGGCATTCCCCCCTCCTTCAACATGGTTATATTATTCAGCTGAAAGAGAGCTGGATTCAATTATTTCTTGTTGCATTAGGTTTTAGAGCTTTGCTCATCCTTGCCATTTTCCCATCTTAATTTTATGTCCTGCTGCCTTCCTGTTATGGGTTCATTTGTGTCCACCAAAAATTCATATGTGGAAGTCCGAACCCTGAGGACCTCAGAATGTGACCTTATTTGGAAAGACTGTTGTTGCAGAAGTCATTAGTTACAATGAGGTTATACTGGAGGAAGTTTCGCCAATCTGATAGGACACAGACATGCGCACAAGGAGAGTGCCACATGGACATTAAGTCAGGTGTCGAGCAGTGCTTACAAGCCAAGGACCAGCAACGATGGAAGCAAACCGCCAGGATCGAGGCACAAGGCGTGGAGCACATTCTGTCTCCTTGGATAGAAGGAACCAACCTGCTGGCACCTTGATATGGGATTCCAGCCTCCAGAACTATGTAAGATTAAATTTCTGTGGTTTAAGCCTCCTGGTCTCTGGTACTTTGTTACAACACACTTCCTGAATTCTTTCATCACACTGACTTGCTTCTGTCACAATTTTCTAAGGTATTTTAGGAAGCTATCATACTATCTGGTGACTGAGAGTTTTACTTCCTTCTGAAATTCAGTACTTGTGCCCAGCTGCAGTGACAAATTCCCACAGTGGAATGTGAGAGGGGGGTGGGGAGGTGGTGGACGCCTCGCTCTGGACGGGTCTTGATCTCTGCATTAATTTTTCTGCTGTGTGGCATTCCTCCCGACACGCATGCGGTGGTGGACCTGTGTGTTCTCCTGCAGGCGGGCATGTGCTTTACTGAGAGTCTTTCTGGTCTGGACAGTGCTGCCGTGAAGACCCTTAGCCTGTTCTGGCACATTCTTGGAGGGACAAGGGTCCAGGGAGCTTCTCTGCCCACCTACCAGAAGTGCCAACTGGATTTCTAAAGCTGGTGTAATGGTTTATTCTCCTATGAGCAATGTACTCCAGTGCGCTCTCTCTAAGGGCACTACTGTCAGAATGTGACACTGTTTCAGTGGGGAGGGCACTGCTGACCTGCCTGAGTTTGCTTCTTCCCCATCCCCAGTGAGGTGGGGCCTGGGGTGTCTGTCCAGAAGCATGGACTGTGTGTCCCCTTCTAGAAAATGCCGGTTCAGTTCTCTGCTTCCCATGGCCTCCTTTCTATATTCTTAATACTACTTCTTTGTTAGATTTTTGCATCACAAATATTTTCCTCCAGACACAGACTCCTCTTGGGTCTTGGTCTTCACTTTATGGCATCTTCTATTGAACGGACATCCTTAATTTTAATGTAGCCAAATTTATCAGTATTCTCCTTTATAGCTACTGTTAATTTTTATATCTTGTTTAAGAAATCCTTTCCTACCCTGAGGTCATAAAGATATTTTCTCTTACTAGTCCTCTAAAAGTTTCATTGGTTTTCCAATAAATTTAGGTGATTTTCCCTTAAAAAATTAAGAAAATTATGTAAAGGCTATTAGAAAATCTGAATCAGTCAATGTCCATTAAAGAAATGAGTAAATTATCAGAAATCTCTCTTCCTACCTCAAAGGACACCAAGGAGAGATGATTTAGAGGCACCTTCTAACAAAGTGAAGAATGAATTATGCTAAGATTTAAAAAATAATAATAAAGTTGTTTCAGAGACCGTAAGGGGAGGGAAAACTAGCGAACTCATTGGATAAGACTGATATAAACTTGATGACAAAACTCACAAAAACAGTAAAACCATAGATCAATTTCAAGCACAAATATATATGTAAAATATTTTTAATACATTAGCTAATCAAGGAGAACAGTGCATTTAAAAAAGATTATGTTTCATGACAAAGAGGGACATCCCTAGGAGATCAGAACATCACAACATCCAAAAATCCTGTAATAGAATTAACATTTGCAATTAAAGAAGAGCCACGTATGTACATTTCAGTGTTTATAGACGTTCGACCCCATCTCTAATCAAGAAAACATACATGGAAACAAAACTGAAATTTCTCCTACTTTGTAGATTAGCAAAAATTATAAATAGATTGTGGAATTTTTACAAAATGATGTGCTTTGTCATAGCTGAAATAAATGAACAAAGATTTAAATAGATCCACATGGAAAGATCTGCAAAAAGCTAGAGTCTGTATTGGATACCATTTTGTTAGCTGTTGAAACATTCCCCAAAACATATTTAATGGCTGCAGAAGGAGAAGGCATGGTGATCTGCTGACAAGCTGGATAGGGGCTGCTAAAACGTGTTCTCTGCACTCATTTGGGTGTTTAAATATTTTACAGCAGGGAACGGTTTCAGTTTTTCAAGATGCAATTTCTTTTTTATTTTTTTTTAAAGATTTTATTTATTTGTCAGAGAGAGAAAGCACAAACAGGGGGAGCGACAGAGGGAGAAGCAGACTCCCTGCTGAGCAGGGAGCCCAATGCGGGGCTCAATCCCAGGACCATGAGATCATGACCTGAGCCGAAGGCAGACGCTAAACCAACTGAGCCACACAGGCGCCCCCATGATGCAAGTTCTGAAGGTGGTTGGTGGCTGGTGGCTGCACCACAGCGTGAGGTGCTTACTGCCCCCAACCTGCACATTTGAGACGTTACAGTATGTGCATTTTACCGCAAGTATAAATAAATGCTTGATAATAATAAAAAATGTTAAAGAGCAGTCAGGGCCTGAGAAGCCTTCTGGTCTCCCAGGGTTTCTTTCTCTCCATTAGAGTAACTCACAAGCCGCCCACGTGAAGCACCTGACATGAACAGTCAGTCCGTCCGTGGCGGGAGTCCTGCCCACAGACCCACCAGAGCAGCTGTGTGCCCCATTTCCTGGCTCCTGAGGCTCAGCAAGGGCCCTTTCTGGTGACTGACACATGAGGCCACACTCCGGCCACGGGCTGAAGCCACACATGCTTTGTTCACACCCTGTTTTGTGTTACCCGTCATCAGTGACTGCACATCAGTCTTGGGGTGCAGTTGGGGTGGAATTATGTGGAAAAACCTACATGCTGCATCTTCACATCCCGCCAGACCCCAGCTTCCCCTTTCCCGGGGGGATGCTAGCGGGGCCAGCTCTGTCCACCCGTCATTTAGGTCATTGGAAAAGCACATCTGTTTTTCGATTTAAATTCTCAGACGGGCCTCACCCTGCAGTGAGGAAGTCTGAGCTAGACCCCCAGACCCTCCCGTTTTGGAGCAAACACAAGATTTTGCCAGGTGGGCCCTCTTGCTTTCTTCATAGTGACTTCTCATGGCCTTCTGGTGGCCGAGTGTCTGTCACCACACTCCTCGGATTACCCACCAGGAGCATCTCATCGTGAGACACGCTTCTTGGGGAGGGAAGGGCTCTTGCCTTTAATTAAAAGATGCTGGCCTCACAAATTCCGTTTAATAAACTTCGCGTAATCCCTGAGCGGGCGTCTGGGAAAACCGCATGCATTTCAAACTCTGTCTGTCCTTATTACACACGCTCGCAAACTTGAAATGAGACGAGCAAGGGAGAGGGTGCCAAAATTCAGGGCAGGCGTTGCCTGTCAGGCTTGATAATCCTGGAAGACGTGGAGACGCCATGCGCTTGGCAGGAGCCCTGACAGGGTGACCCCGCGGCTGCATCACGCTGGCCCTACGTCCTCCAGGGTCCCTGCTCGGCTTCATTCATTAACTTCCAACCTCAAGGCCGACCCTGCCCTCCGCCTCAGTGTTGGCCCCTCACGTCTCGTTTGCGGAGGCCCGAGATGCAGAAATGTCACCTCAAAGAAGGGCAGGGAGGGGGCGGGCTCCAAGGATGGATGGCAGGAATGAAATTAAAACCACTCTCTGGTGTGTTTTCTGAGACTGTAATCTTCGCGGTCATGAGAGCGGAGGTCTCCACTCCTGGGGGCTTTCCACGAGTGTTCATTAAGGGAGGAAAGGGTTCAAATTTTCTAATTTCTAAAGCAACCCTGGACATGAGGTACCCTGGTAATAATGTGCCATTGGATTGATTCCCAAATTAGCCACTGAGTGTAGTTCCTTCCAACCAAAAAATGTGTGTGTGTTATAATAAAATTAGCGTGATATTGTGGCTGGTCAGCTTCATCCATCAGCAAATTGACTGTACTAATATGTACAAGTGTATAATCTGCTAAACCTTTATTTTAAAGGGGTTTCAGCCTTGGCTGTTCTATCCCATGCTTCCCTTAAGATGTATCTGCGCAGTCGGAATGAATTAAATCAGACTGCTTTGGGTTCACACACACTTTCCCTGTCTGAGAAAGGAGAACAGGGAAGGACTTCAGTTTCCTATCACCACTGCAACAAATCACCACTAACGGAGTGGCTTAAAACAACATATGTGTGTTATCTTACAATTCTGGAAGTCAGAAGTCAGAAATGGGTCTTACAGGGATGAAATTAAAGTGTCTGCAGGGGTGCATTCCTTCTGAAATCTGCAGGAGAGAATCTGTTTCCTTGCCTTTTCCAGATTCCAGAGGCTGCCTGCCTTCCTTGGCACGTGGCCCCTCCCTCCATATTCAGAACACATCCTTACAAACTTCTGCTTCTGTTGTGACATCTGCCTTCCCTCCTTCCTCCTGCCTTCCTCTTACAAACACCCTTGTGATGACATTGGGCCACAAAGATGATCCAGAATAATCCCCTCATGGCGAGATTCTTGACTTAATCCCATC
>NW_027397080.1:34500205-34529414 GCF_003265705.2 Callorhinus ursinus
AAGAAAGAAAGAAAGAAAGAAAGAAAGAAAGAAAGAAAGAAAGAAAGAAAGAAAGAAAGAAAGAAAGAAAGAAATCACATGTCTTTAAAGGATTAGCACATTTCCCTGTGTTTTGCTCATCAAAGCTATGTGATGGATAAGCAGCACCTCTGCTCAGCGTGACGGCTGAGTTTCCATCCTGCATCCACGCAGCTGCGTCTCCTTCTTCACGGCAGGCGGAAGATTCCATTAAGCAACTTGAAACATAAATTGTGCGGCGGCCCTAGGACCCCTGAGCTACTGCCCTTGATTCCGGGGCTCCCGGACTGCAGGTGTGGAGCGGCTGGTAACAGCTGACCCCGGTACAACACTCAGTACATAAGATGTGCATTGATCTACTCTTATTCCTAAAAACAGCCCTGTGGGTGGGCACTGCCAGGAACTCCATTTACATGGGAGGAAATGGGGGCCCAGAGAGGGTGAGTGACTTGCCCGTGGTGACTGCACAGGTATGGGAATGTATCCATGGTTCTTAGCGGCATACCAGCGTACCCTGATTATTTCCCACGGGATAAAAACCCACGACTGTTCAGTTCCTAAGCCTGTGGTTCCTAACCACTCTGAGGGTCACAGGCCACCTTGAGGATTTATGAAAGTGTGCTCTCTCTGCAGGAAGACATGCTCATGCTCATGGGGCACCTGATCCATTGCCTCTGCCAGAGCCCTTTCTCTGCAGACTGCCTTCCCCAAATGAATCAAGGTAGGAGCAGCCCCCTGAGCTCCCAGATGAGGGAGGAGGGTGGCCAGGGGAGGCTGCAGTTCCAAGAAACAATATTCATCCTGCGCTTCTGACTCAAAGGTCGCTTGGCGCCCTGGGCAGGCATTAAGGAAAACAAGGACTCTGGGCCTTGCTACAGCCAGTGCACGCAGACTTAACCCACGGCGCTCTGCATTCCAAAGTGTGACCAGAGTCTCAGAGTCCAAGCAGCTGGGGAAGCAGAGCTGCATTCACACCCCAATCCTGCCAATCTTCCCAGGTGCACAGGGCATATCCCCCACCTTCTGTAGAGGCAGGACTCAGGACACCTGCCACTCGGGGTTTCAGGGAGGAGCACCCAGGGGACTGGGTCTACATGCATAGCGCAGGCCAAGGGATATCGAGGCACAAGCTAGAGCTCAGGGGTCAGTCTGGAAATGAGCTGAGGACCCCTGAAGTGTGGGACACAGACAGAGAGAGGGAGGGAAGTGACAGGAAAAAGGGAGGGAAGAGCCTGGCAGGGCTCTGGTGTGCTGAGAGCAGCAGCAAGGAGTGCCAACCCAGGGACCAGGTAGGGGGCACCCAGCCCCCCTCTGCTCTGCTCCCACCCTGGCTGAGCCCAGATGGCTCCCCCTAGGCTGGGGCATCCGTTGGGGGAGCTGTGTCCAGGGAGCCAGGCCTGAAGGCAGCAGGGTGGTTGGAGCCCCCCAGGTTGCTACATGCTCTGTGCTTTGCCTGTGTTATGTCCCGAACCTTCTGAACAGCACATGAGGGGTTCTGCTCTGGGTAAAACTCTGTCCTCCAGAAAAATATATTCACAACCCAACCCCTGGTACCTGTGAGTGTGGCCTGATTTGGAAGTAGGGTCTTTGCAGATGTCCTCAAGCTAGGATGAAGTCATTAGGGTGGGTCCTACCCCAATATGACTGGTGTTTTTAGAAGAAAAACCAGAGACACACAGGGTAAGGACAAACATGTGAAGATAGGGGGCAGAGATTGGGGTGACAAGCCCACAAGCCAAGGAACTTCAAGAACTGCCAGCAACCACCAGAAGCTGGGAGGGGCCTAGAGCAGAGCTCCTCCTGAGAGCCTGGAGGAGCCAGCTCTGCACACACCTGTATTTTGAACCTCTGGCCTCCAGAGCTGTGGGAGAATAGATTTCTGTGGTTCTAAATCCCCCAGCTTATGATAAGTTGTGGCAGCCCCAGGACACTGATATGGGCTCCCCCACTTTAAGAAGGGAAGTGAGGCTCAAAAAGAATAAGAAATAAGAAATGTGCTCTGGAATCCATGGCTCAGAGGCGCAGAGCAGCTGATCTCCAGCCCCTGACCCACGAGCCCCCATTAGTCTCCATTTAGAGAAAGGTCCTGTGCTAATGTCCTGGGGTGACCATAGCAAAATCCCATAAACTGCAAGGCTGAGAACAACAGAAATGGATTCTATCACGGTCTGGAGGTCAGGAATTCAAGATCAAGTGTCAGCAGGTTTGTTCTACCCCTGGAGGTTCTAGAAGAGGATCCTTCCTGCCTCTCCCCATCTCAGGTGGCTGCTGGCAATCCTTGGAGTCCCTCTGCTTGTAGACAATTCACTCCAGTCACCTGGCCATCTTTTCCCTGAGTCCTCCCATCATCTTCCCTCTGCGCACCAGTCTGTCTCCATGTCCACGTGTCCCCGTTTTATAAGGACACCAGCCATATTGGATTAGGACCCACTTGAATGGCCCCATTTTAACGTAATGACCTCTGTAGAGACTTTATTTCCATATGGGGTTACACTGTGAGGTCCTGAGGATTAGGACTTCACCAAGTATTTTGGGAGGGACCTGATACAACCCTTTTACCACTAAACCCTGGATTTAGTGCCCACCCAGATGATCCAAGATGATCTCGAGAATTCTCAAGATCCCTACCTTAATTATACCTCCGAGACTTTTTTCCAAATAAGGTCACTCACAGGTTTTTGGAGTTAGGAGGCAGACATCTTTTTTAGGGGGCCACTGTTCAGCCCCACACAGGTCTCTGGGGCCAGGTTTATTCTTCTGTGTATCTTCTCTCCCCCAGCTCCACCAACCCCCAGGCCTTTTGGAGACAGAGCCCTTGTTGCTGCTTACAGGGTAGTAAACAACAGCCCCCATGTGGCTGCCTGAGACTTTGGGGTTTACAGCTGCTCTCAGCCTTGGAGGCTTATTGAAACTGCCTGGGATTTGTTCCAACAGTGTTGCTGGCAGACTTGGATCTGGTGGGCCCATGTGCGACCGGAGCATCCATCCTAACCATCATCAGGCTGAGAACCCTGTTTGTAGGGTCATTTGGGGATCCACTTCCATACCCTTTGTCTTCATAGCAACCCTGAACCGTTGGACCAAGGTGTCTGGGCTGCTTCTCCAAATAAGGAAATCATGGCCCAGTTGAAGACTCCCCAGTTACATGCTAGGAAGTGGCAGATGTAGAATCAAGACCCCAACCTCCCAAATCTTCCCCCTGGAAAACCTGTTCCAACTCCCCCTTCCCAAGCCTACCCCCACCCCCCACCCGAGCAGCCCAGTCTCCACATTCACCTCCAAACTGAGAGCCTCACAGCATCATGGGACTTGACCAGGTGTGGCTGCCATCTCTCTAAGTCTGGAGGAGCTTCTCAACATGGGGGCTCTCGGAAGTGCACATGTGAATAGGGTTGGGGCAAAGACTGAGGCAGGTGGAAATGGGAGAGGGTGGCAGGCCAGGTGCCAAAGACCACAGCCAGGTCATAGAATCATTTAAAGGTAGCCTTCAGGAGCATATTCTTGGAGGTGGTTCCTTCCTCTGGACCACATGTCAGTGCACTGAGGGCAGCCTGAGCTCATAGCAAATCTACATCCCACAGTCCATTAATGGGGCAGGAACTACATTTCTTCAGGGAGGACACCTTCTCTTGGGTCCTTGCAACTGGTCCACAAGTTGATACAATATATCCTTCAAAACACACAGTCAAGGCGCCTGGGTGGCTCAGTCAGTTAAGCCTCTGCCTTCGGCTCAGGTCATGATTCCAAGGTCCTGGGATCAAGTCCCACGTCAGGTTCCTTGCTCAGTGGGGAGCCTGCTTCTCCCTCTCCTCCCTGCTTGTGCTCTCTCTCTCTTGCTATCTCTATTGCTATCTCTGTCTCTGTCTCTCAAACAAATAAATAAAATCTTTAAAAAAAATAGTCATGTATGGATACAATGTATCCTTACAAAACATAGTCACATGTTGGTACACTGTATCCTTCAAAACACAGTCACATGTTAGTACAATGTGTCCTTCAAAACATATGGTCACATGTTGATACAATGTGTCCTTCAAAACACAGTTACATGCTGGTACAATGTGTCCTTCAAAACACATGGTCACATGTTGATACAATGTGCCCTTCAAAACACAAGGCAACAAAACTGTGGAAAGAGCCAAGATGTCCATGACAGATGAATGGATAAAGAAGATGTGGTATATATACACAATGGAATATTATGCAGCCATCAGAAGGAATGAGATCTTGCCATTTGCAACAATGTGGATGGAACTGGAGGGTGTTATGCTGAGTGAAATAAGTCAATCAGAGAAAGACATGTATCACATGACCTCACTGATATGAGGAATTCTTAATCTCAGGAACAAACTGAGTGTTGCTGGAGTGGTGGGGGGTGGGAGGGATGGGGTGGCTGGATGATAGACATTGGGGAGGGTATGTGCTATGGTGAGCACTGTGAATTGTACAAGACTGATGAATCACGGATCTGTACTTCTGAAACAAATAATGCAATATATGTTAAGAAAAAAAAAGAAGAAGAAGATAGCAGGAGGGGAAGAATGAAGGGGAGTCAGTCGGAGGGGGAGACGAACCATGAGAGACGATGGACTCTGAAAAACAGACTGAGGGTTCTAGAGGGGAGGGGGGTGGGGGGATGGGTCAGCCTGGTGATGGGTATTAAAGAGGGCACGTTCTGCGTGGAGCACTGGGTGTTATGCACAAACAATGAATCATGGAACACTACATCAAAAACTAATGATGTAATGTATGGTGATTAACATAACAATAAAAAATTATTAAAACAAAACAAAACACAAGGCAACAGCCCACACCTGTATCCCTCATCCCTCACGCTCACAGGTGCATGTGAGTACCTTAGTGGGCCGGTCCTGCCTGTTTACAGCAATGCAAGCAGAGATGTTTTTGGATGGGTGGCAGAAGAAGTCAAAAGCCTGCCCCTCCATGGGGCATCTTTTATTCCACTATAGCCAATGCTTTCCAGAATAAATTTCCCTCTCAAGGAGAAGTGCAGTAGAAGCATTAAACAGCATGGTAGATTGAATTTCCCCATAAAATATGTATTGTAATCCCAATTCCTGGTACCTGTGAATGCAACCTCATTTGAAAAGAGTCTTTGAGGACATAATCTGCTTAAGGTAAAGTCATACTGGATTAGGATGGGCCCCAAATCCAATGACTGGTGTCCTTGCAAAAAGGGAGAAATTTGGACACAGAGACAAATGGGGAGAAGACAACCATTTGACAACAGAGGCAGTGATGGGAGAGATGCAGCTGCAGGTCAAGGGTCCCCAAGGACTGCCAGCAAATCAAACCAGGAGCTGGAATTGACCAGGAAGGATTCTTCCCTAGATCCTTCCAAGGGAGCAAGGCCCTGTGACACTTGAATTTCAGACTTCTGGCCTCCTGGACTGTGAAAGAATCAATTTGTGTTGTTTAAAGCCTCTGGTTTGTGGTAATTTGTTACAACAGACCCAGGAAACAAGTACAAACTGTATTAAGGTTTAGTTGCAGATAGACCCAGAGGCAAATCCCTGCTCTATCACATTCCAGCAGTTTGACCTTGGACAAGTTACTGCAGGTGCCAGCGCAAGGTGCCCTCTTCCCCTCTGTGTAGCAAGGACAGTCCCAGAACCTACATACATGCTGACATGAGGATGTGACAGTGTGATGCCACAGATAACGAGCTTAGCCCAGTGCAAACCAAGCAACCCCTGCTCAGGAAATGCAATGACTGCTATCATTTCTGACTCTTGATGATTCAAAGGCAGATTTTCCAGAGTGTTGATTTTCTCTATCTTGAGATTCTCTCTCCTCTCATTAGAAAAAAAAAAAAAGATTATTTTTCAATGGTGTATCAATGTGTTCCACAAACAACACATCTAAGTATCAGTGGAGTTATCCTAGATGCTGGTACCCAGAGCTCTGGTTATTCTTGATGTGTCTGGGTCATCTCTGTCCATCTGCTCATCTGTCTGACTGTCCACATAACCAGCCCTGAAAGGGAACTGGGAGCTCTGGAAGGTATCCAGAGGTCATTTCCACTGAGTAGCGTGAGGGCGACATGAATGGGCCCTGGCATCTCCAGATGGCAGCCTCAGGTGTGGTTCAACAGATCCAGAGAAACAGCACATGTGGGTATAGTCGCTTGTATGATGGGGCAGGGACCAGAGCTGCTGAGTCCTCATGATGGCAGAATGGTCTGGCATAATAGTATAGACAAATAGTCTGTTTGGCATTTCTTGGCTCCTCTAAATGCAGTTGACCAGAACACAAAGTAATTTCTGTGTTCCAGAATGGACTCTGAGTCCCATCCTTGATCGCCATCCCCAATGTCTACTCACCATGTTCAATTTAAAGTACCAAAGAGCAACAAAAGCAGGCGTGAACTTTAAATGGCATTCATCAGCAACTAGATTTCCTGAATTACATTATCGCATCCCGAGAAATATGCAAATGGACGGTATTTTCACTGCTGAATGTTCTCATTATGCTTTCTGAACACTGTAAACCCAACGATGGGTTTAGAGAATTCTCCCTAACACAGCTTTCTGTAAACATGCTGGCTCATAATTAGCACAAGGATACAACTCCCTCTGTGCAGTACCTTGCCTTTGATTTGGCATTTCCTAACAATCATGGGAAGAAAAATATCCAGCAATTGGTGGAGAAAACCAAACTCCTTTCCCTCTAATGGATAACTGGCCAGGCGTGATTGGTGGACCCAAACTGATAGCTTCTGAAGGGCCATGTTGTAACGTGCACCAACTGTACCACCTGCCCTACTCCATCCCAATGGCACACCCACACTGCTGGACTGTTCTCCTAGAAGGGTAGGCTTGAATTTAATACCTCCAAAGATTCTAAACAAGGGACAATTAAAAGAGAGTAAATACGGCTGCATATGAGTAGCCCATTAAAAAGAGTAACTACAAAGTACCACGAACAGAGTGGCTTAAACAACAGAAATTTATTATCTCATGGTTCTGGAGTCTGGAAATACAAGTTCAATGTGTTGGCAGGGCCATGCTCCTTCTGAAGGCTCCAGGGAAGAATGTTCCAACCTTTCTTCAGGCTTCTGATGGTTCCTTGACTTGTGACAGAAGAATCCCAATCTTCCCATAGTGCTGTGTGTGTGTGTGTGTATGTGTGTGTGTCCAAATTTCTCCTTTTAATAGGGACACCAAACATTTGGATCAGGGCCCACCCTTCTCTGGGGTGACCCCATCTTGACTAATTACACCTGCAGGTTCTAGGGGTTAGGACTTGAACATATGGATTTGGGTGGGACATGATTCAGCCCACAACACTAGTGGAGGGATTATTTTAAATCTTACCCCATACTCCACAATCCACTAAGAAAAAGTCACTTCTTTCCACCCATTGCAATTAATATACACAACCCAAGGGTCTGACTATGCAAAATCAATTCAGCAGTTGGGCTGAGTTAATGACTCCATCAAAATCCCTAGGAGTCCATTCCTAGATGTGTAAATGTTTGGTAGACTGCGTCTGTTGCCTAGGCCAGGACAAGGTGGCACCTCACTGTGTGGGAGGCAGGGCCAGCACCTGCTCAGACCCAAGAGTGAGCGCCTCCTTAAAAATATGTCTCCAAAGTGCCTCACTTGCCTTCCCCCATCTGTATCCTGGTGTGAGCAGTTCTGGGAACGCGAGCTGGCTCGGCTTTTTTAAGATCTGCATCATGCCCAAACTCAAATCTCAGTCTGAAGTAAACAAACAAGACCTATGATTCAGCTCTGAAGGACAGTTCAAATATCCCTGCAATATGAGAAATATTAAAACCACATTGTTAATGCAGAAGACCCAATAAAGGGGCTTGAATATTGTGAGATTATTTCATTTCTTTCTAATTTGTTGCAAGCCACCCTCAGCAGAGATCACAAAGCTTTTCTTCTCTCTTGTACAGGCTTTGATTTAAATCTAGCCCTAAAAAGACCCAAGGCAAAGAAAAAACCCATGGAGGGCGCCTGGGTGGCTCAGTTGGTTAAGTGACTGCCTTCGGCTCAGGATATGATCCTGGAGTCCCGGGATCGAGTCCCACATCAGGCTCCCCGCTCAGCGGGGAGTCTGCTTCTCCCTCTGACCCTCTTCCCTCTCGTGCTCTCTATCTCTCATTCTCTCTCTCTCAAATAAATAAATAAAAAATCTTAAAAATAAAAAAAAAGAAAAGAAAAGAAAAAAACCCATGGAGTGAGCGAAACTTACTTTCCATGTATAATTGGAGAAAATTGAATGGGTCTTGTTCTGCGGGCCCTTTATTAAAAAGTTTTCCCCAGAAACTCTTTGCAAACAAGTTTTAGAGAGAGCCAGTTTCTAAGTGCCAGGATGCATGTGTCCCAGGGGGGCAGCTTAACTTGGCAAATAAGAATGTTCCTAGGACCATTTTCCCCCTTGGTTTATATAAAGTGACAACACTGATTTAGGGGAAGAACAATAAGTCTCCCTGCAAATCTTCTTTTTAATCACAAGGAGGAAAACAAGAAGGAAAGCCTTGCATCGCCATAAAGGAGAATAATCAATAGGAGATTTGTGGTTTAGATATGTTATCAGCAGTCAGCTTAAATGACGACATAACTGTGTTTACAGGTGTGCACAGCTGGGCTGCTCTGAGGCAATTATGATGTTGTGGATGCTTATGGAAAACCACCCCCTCCAAAAAGCTCAGGCAGAAATCCCATGCATGGCGTAGGAATCCATCCAGGCCAGCTTGACACCATGGCAAGTCCAGATGCAAACACCTCTACCCCAGCCACAGTGGGATCTGAGCTTAAAAACGGTCATTGTGGCACAAAAATCCATGAGAAGGACCTTGCAATAACTGGACAACATCCCAAAGAACTTCTTGGAGCACGGGACCCACACAGAATCCCCAAACCCCAGAGCCTGAAAGGCCCGGAGACTTCAGAGCCCCATCCATTCCTCTAAGGATGAACAGAGAAGGGACATTGAGGCCCAGAAAGACCACAAGACAGAGGAAAACCAAGGCAGTATGGAAGCCACCTGTATCCACCTCAACTGTTCTGGCCAGCTCTGGGCTGCACTCTGGTGGGGTACAAAGATGTGCAGGATCACATCCCTTCTCATAGGAGTTTTCAGTTTGGCAAGGAAAAGCCATACAATAAAAGATGTTTGTAAATGCTGCAGAAAATGTGGTGGGGGAGAAAGCTTTTGTGGTGGGCTTCAAACTTCAGAGAAGGTGAGAATTTCAAACAGCTCTCCAGGCAGAAAGGACCGAGAGGTCTGGGAAAGTATAGCCAAGGTTTGCAGAAGATGGACCATTTACTCATTCGACCAGTATTTACTGAGCAACTACTATGGCCTTGACAATATAAGGATTTAAAATGTACCAGCCCCTGAATTCTAGCACCCTGTGGCCTGTCCACTGGGGGAGAGAGTCAATAAGCAGTCAGTCACAATGCTCCATGATTCTATTCCCCAAGACAAGGCTTGACACCCAGTGGGGCTCAATACATATTTGTGGAATGAATACTAATTTCATGCAGGTGGATCACTGAGGTGCATGGGAGATGAAGAAGAATTTCACTAGGACTGAATATTCTATGGCTAGATAGACACCGTGAATTCAAAGCAGGATTGTCATGGAACTGATGGAGTCTCCCGAACCCCCATGACAGTCACCAACACCATGGTGAAGGGTGCAGCTGGGAGAGGTGGGCATGGATGAAAAGGGCCACCATGAGCAAGGGTCTGAGGCCAGAAAATCTCTAATGTGTTCAGGACCATGAGCAGACTGACTAGGTAAAGACAAGACTCACAGAAGTGTCATGGGGCAAGAAGGTCAAGGTCATATCTGGGAGCCAACATGAGCAGGTTTCCCTTCATCCTGCAGAAAGAAGGGAGCCACTGAAAGCACCAAATATCTGTAAGTTCTGACTTCAGAATGTGGTAAACACAGACCCATGGTTCTCACCTGGAGACAGTTTTGTCCCCACCTCCCCAAGGGACATTTTGGGTCCTCCTCTCCCAGGCTGTGTGCACATGACTAATAAGTTGTTATCGATCTCATTTGTCTAGCATTGGGCATTATGAGTCAACCATCTCATACCATTTAGGGCAGGGCCCTTCCTCACCAGAAGGGCGAACAGGTGTTGACCAAACACCTCTCCCCAACAACAAAGACACGTAGCATAAAGTGTCAGTAGTCAATAGTGCCAGGTATAATACGAGCTGTCAGAGAGTTCGTTGGCTTAAAATCTCCCTCCCTTCCCAGGACCTGACATCTCCTCGCTAGATTTGCTTATCTGGTTGTTCTTCACAGACCTCTTTAAAAATATATATATTTAAATCTCTGAGAAGCAGAAAGTGTTAAGCAGAAACTGTTCTGTGAGAGAAGGGGATTCTGGGCACATGCCTGAGTGTGGAAATGTATGAGAAATGTGAAGGTGTGAGCAGCACCATAGCCTGGGGCTACACTTGGCCCACGTCCCGAGATCGCAGAAAGGACATTTTCAGCTGGTGAGAGACTTGCAACATTGTGTTAACTGGCTTGTTGGGTGTTTCCTCTGCCTCTGAGGCTGAGTGACAGGACTGGGGAGGTTAAAGGGATGGGAACAGGGTGTGCATGGAAGCAGCTTGACCTCCTCCCAGCGCAGAACAGTCGCCACAAGCACTGACTCCCGTGGCTTGTGTGCCACCTACTAGAAAAGACTTCACCAATCACCCTAGAAACAGTCTCTTCTGGATGGCTTCCAAACAGTCTCTGTCATGCTGTTTATTCCCCTCCTGGTCCTGTCCCAGCTGACACAACTTCTTCTATGTATCAGCCCACTTGTGTGATATCTGTTTCTCCCATGAGATGGTAGCTCCCTGAGGACAGGGGCCTCATCTGCCAGTGCATCTGGCTCAGCACCTGGAAGAGGGGTAGACCCACAGGAGAGGCTAGCTGAGTCCACCCCACAGTCTCCACAGCAAATCCCCCCGGGGTCACAGTGGTGAAGCTCCTCCTTTCAATAAAACATGGAGGTGAGCTCAAGAAGCATGAAGCTTCCTGAAGAGGATGAGGCTCACACTGACTCCCAGAAGTTAGTAGAAGCCACAGTCCCTTATGATTCCCACCTCCTGGCACCCATCTCCATGTGAGCCCTCCCCATGAGTGTGGGCAGACCTCTGAGTTGCTTCTAACCAGTAGAATGGAGGAGCAGTGAAGGAATGTCCCTCTGTGACTGAGTTATGTTACAAAACACTCCATCTTGGAAGACTGAGCTAGAGATTCTCCTTGCTGGCTTGATGAAATGAGCCACTCGGTTGGGGATCCCCACTTGGCAAGGAACTATGGGCAGCTTCCAGGCCCCAGCCAGCAAAAATCCAGGCACCCAGTCCCACAACTGCAAGAAAATCCATCTTGTCAACAGCCTGCGGGAGCTTGGGTGAAGACCCTCCACAGTCCAGCCTCCAGCTGAGAACACAGCCTGGCTGACAACCAGTGGTACTTTGTGTGCAGTCCTAAGCAGAGGACCCAAACTCCTCTGCTGTGCCCAAACTCCTGACCCACAGAAGCTGTGAGATAATAAACAGGTATCATTTTAAACCACTAAATTTGTTGCAATTGGTTACACAGCCATGAAAACTAATATAAAAACACTCAGCTCTGAAATGCAACCTAAGGCCATTGTTTTTCATGGGGCCTGGGTGGGAGGTCCTGTGCAGCAGCTACAAATGAAACATAAAGTCTCCTGAACAAGAGGTGGGTTATGTGAGCACTAACAAGGAGAAAAGTCCCAGGATGTCAGTCCTACAGGAGGCTCTTCCACCATCCACTCATGCATTTATTCCACAAATACCTACTGAACACAGAAGTTGGTCCCAGAGCCACAATCATGGATGAGGCAGACCTGACCCTTCCCTTTGCATAGGACAATCCAGGGCCCCTTCTTTAAGTGACTCAAGGGAGCTCAAATCCTTCAAATTCAAGGCTGAGCTCCATCCAGGCCTGATGCCTGGCTGCTCATGTTGTGTAGACAAACTCAGATGGGGTAGCTGAACTTCTCTGTCTCAGCCAGGCACTCCAGTATCCCATCTATAGGGCCTATCCCTCACCCCCCGTGCTTCCCCCAACCTATGACTTACCACGAGAAAACATGCTCACACACACATTCACTTACACCACTCCCAAGCAAACTGTGCAGCGGGAAAAGTCTTTGAGAGCAAGTATCAAGTGCTCACGCAGTTAGAAGAGAATTGTATACATGGTGTGCATGGGAGTGATTGCCATCGGCGGCTGTTTGGGCCGTGTTCTCATCTGGAAGTTCAGTGGGGAGGAATCTGCACCCGCGCTCCTGTAGGCTGTTGGCAGAACCCGTTTTCTTGCAGCTGTCATGGGGCCTGGGTGGAAGCCTGGTTTTTCTCTAGCCAAAGCCTGGAGGTCACCCCAGTTCGACCCCATGCAGTGCTCAGGAGTCCTCTCCCTGGATGGGAAGCCTTGCTCCAACAGTGACCAGCTTGAAGAACCTTGGTTAAGTCATGTAACCTCCTATACCTCATCTGCCAAACAGGACACCAGTGAGAATACCTAATATATAGGATGGTTGAAAGGACAGAATGAGTTGATAAATGCAAACAAATGAATGCAGTGGCAGGCACACTCATTCAATAAATGTTAGCTATTATTACTGGTTTTCCACTGTCATGCCTTCAAAGCCCTTCTATCCACTGATGGCTCCCAAACTAGTCTTGCATCTTGTCCTAACACTTGAACTCAGACCCGTACCTCCCACTGCCTACAGGACATCTCCACTTGAGATTTCTAAGAAGCACCTCAAATCCCCACTGCATCCCAAATGGCTCATCCTGTGGTCTGCATCATCCCAGGAAGCAGCACCTCTGTTCCTCCCAGTGCTGGAGCCAAAGCCTTGGAGGTCAGCAAGTTCTTTTGGCTCTACTTTCAAAATATATCCAGCATCCACCCACTGCTCAGCACCTGTAGTGCTGCCTGGTGGCCCAAGCCTCATTACCTGTCCCCAGGGCTACTTAATAGCCTCCTGCGTCTCCACCCTGTGCTCCCTGTGGTTTATACTCAGCAGACAGGAAGAGCCTCGTAGATGCAGGTCCAAGCACCCTCTGTGGTGTCTCCCCATCTCACTCAGGGACCTGCGTGGATGACCTTCTGCAATCTGCCCCATGACCTCCCTGACCTCAGCTCCTGCAGCTCCCGCGACCATCACCCCTCCCAGTCTCTTTCTGACCTCTCTTTATTCTGTGGGGCCACTGCCCTTATGCTCCAGTGCCCGGACACCCCTTCCCAGGTATCCCCATGCCGCCTCTCTCCAATATTACATCTTTATTCAAATACCACCTTCTCAGGCATTACTCTTTCTAAAACTGGATGCCCCCCACCCACACTTCCCATCCCCCTTCCCTGCTCTGTTTCTATCTTAGCATTTACAATTGAATTATCATGCATTTTGTGATTTCACTGGCTTATTGTCTGTCTTCTGTAGAAATTGATCTCCATGTGGGCAAGGATTCCTGTCTGCTTTGATGCATCTCCAGTGCCTGGAGCATAGTAGGTGTTCAGGACACACCTGCCAGGTGGAGGGAGAGGGACTCTCAGACTCCCTGCATACAGAGTGGCCTAACGGTGTTGCTTTTGCAGCTGCTGCTAGCTGGGACAGCTCCTTCTCCACCATCCTCTGCTTTCTTTGGTTTCTCCTCTGCCACTGAAAGTTAGTTGGAGGGAAGAAAGACAGGGAGAAAAGGCAGAAACAATCGCCGTCCTGGTGGTGCTATGGTTCCCATGCGAAATTTCTCCAAGACGTTGTTAGTCCTCCATTAGAACAAATACTTCCTGATTATCTATAACATCCCAGAGATCTCTTTGGAACATTAGGTCAAGGCTACTCTGCAGTTCCGTATAAATCCACTGATTGGGGGAATATGCTCAATATCTAGTATGCAATGATTATGATTTACTGATAGACGTGACCACAGATGACCTCGAGGATAGAGGAAAAGACAGATTTTTGCAGCTAAAAGGCAAGAAATTTTCCACAGAACAACAAGGAAAGCAAGTGGGGAGAAAAGAGGTTTGAGAAACACAATAGGCATCGTTACAGCAGTGAGAAAAGTCCTGGTACTCGGGATGCCTTCGGGAGGCTCCTTCTGCTGTGGCTGGGGACGCAGGCAGACCCGGCTGACACTGCGAGGGTTCTAGCAGCCCCCACATTCTGCACCAACACCCCCCAGTCCAGGGTGTCCCTCCTGACCTGGGTGGCCTGCCAACTCCATGAAGGCAAGAAAATCTATCTAAATCTTTCAAGAGTCCACCCAGACCCCATGTGGCCTCTGCAGGGCAGTGTCCCCAGTGGAAAACCTCCCAGGCATGTTCCCCCTAAAGGTCTGCTCGGTAACTCTGGGACTATGAGGTCCTTTCTAGAGAAGCCCTGCAGGAGTAGGCTTTCTCGGAGCTCACTTAGACCCTGGGCCTGGGATGACATCCAACGCCACCTCTACCTCGTGCTGAGATCAATGCCTGGAGGGGATATAGAGGGAAGGAGGAAGGGCTGAACCCCCTGATTGGGGGATGGAGGGGAGCAAGTGCCCAGAAGCTCCTTCTGAACCCTCCAGAGCAGAACGCTCTCTCCTCCAAGGCACAGGCACCCAGCCAAGTGCTCACCTGCTTCAAGAACGTGGCCTGCAGCTCTGCCAACCGAGTGACATTTTGAAGTTGTTTAAAGAAGAAGTTACAAGTAGGAACAATTTGGGCCTCTTGACTCCCGTGAGAGATTGCTACTTTCTGCAATTATTTATGTGAAACTCAAGATCATTTGCCAACTATTTTTCGGAGATGGCTGACAGCCGGGTGAGACAAGAGTTTTGTGGCTTTCTTTCTCCCCCCTTCTCTCTCTTTTTCTTTTGCTTGTTAGTTTGCTTGTTCAGGATAGCCAAGATGAATTATGATGAGACATGAAACTTCCAAACAGGAAGGACAAGTTTCTTCACAGTTTGGTATAAAACGATGGATAGATTGCAGCTGTGCTGTCCTGGGAACATGTGAGTGAGCTGCTGGCCATTAACAAGCGCCCCTCACTGAGTCTCTTCACCCTCTGCCTCTCGGGGGCGCCCCCAGCATCCTGCGCTCCTGGCTCCTTCAGTCCTTTGCATGGCTTTCCCCTCCGGGCTGGGCAGGAGCCACCAGGGGCCCTTTCACCTCCAGTAAAAAACAGGCAAAATTGGACTTCGGTGCTTCAAAGGACACCTTCAAGGAAGTTAAAAGACAACCCCCCCGCATGGGAGACAATATTAGCAAATCCTGTACCTGATAAGGGATCTTTATCCAGATATAGAAGGAATCCTCACAACTCAACAATAAAGATAAATATTCCAATTAAAAATGGTCAAAGGAATAGGTATTTGTTGGAAGAAGATGTACAAATGGCCAATAAGCTGTGACAAGATTAGTGAAAATGTAAATCCAAACCACAAGATACCACTTCAGACACACACAGAAAGGTTTGTGGGTTCGGGTGACTGTCCCCAAATCCTTGCTAGTTGCCTGGTCCAGTGAAAGGTAGTGGGGCAAAGGGAGGGTAGAGGGGGCTGGGCCTCTACTATTGGCACTAATGGGGACTGCCATCCTCTGTGGACCCTTATGGAAGCAGGGAATGACCCCATGTGGGTGCCTCTCGCTCCTGAGAGTAAGCATCAGACATTTCAGGACACAGCCCTGGAATGGTTCAGGAGTCTGTTTCTGTCATTGTTCCTTGTGTAACCTTGGCCAGTCCTGTCTCATCCCTGGGCTGGGGACAATTATTCGTGAAAGACAGCTTGGAGGAGGTGACCCACTGCCCCTTCCAGCTCTAACACACTAGCCAGTTACTACACTTTGCTCCTGCTTCTGGTCTCTCAAAGCCATCCCTTGCAGCCTGCAAACTGGTAGTCCCCAAGTCCCCAGTTGCAGCACAGCTAATTAAAGGCTGGCAGCATCAAGATGCTTTGCAAACTGGAACCACGCATGGGTTACTTTTGAAAGATTCCATCTCTGGTGACTCACAAAAGCTTCCTGTCAGAATGTCAGGGCAGCTAGCAGAACCACACACCTCTAAGCCCCAGAGTGGGGCAAGGTCCCCCCTGCTGGGCCCAAGTTATTCTCCTGGCCATGCCCTGGGGCCATGCTCTGGAGCAAGCAAGCTTTCTGAGGAGACAGAGATGGATGGCACAAGTCCAGCCCTGGGAAACAAGCCATCATCTGACATTTCACACCTGGAGACTCATCTACACATCCTTTACCCTGCAAGTCAAAAACCCTTCCCGGCGCAGAAATATTTGATATTGATTTTACCCACCATGCTGAGAGCTGTCGAACGTGGGAACATCCAGGAGAAGGGCCAAGGTGTGCCCAACTGACCAGCCATCTGATGCACCCTCCCTATGAAGGTTTCGATCCCTGTGAATGGAAAGATCAAAGCCATTTTCATGTCATCCTGGTGCATGGAAACGGACGTTTTATCAGCCCCATCTGCCTATTTGGGTTAATTCATATTCTGCAGGTGTCACACTGAGAACCCGGTGGAAGAATTATACTGGCCAGTTGACTCCCTTCTGAGTGGGGCACAATCGATCTTGCTTTCAGTTTGTTGGCAAGATAAATTCTTTGATTGGGATTGTTTGCCGCCTCCAGGGAGACCACACTCCATTTTATGGTGACATCTTTGCATTGATCTTGCTTTCTTCTGCTCTACTGTTCTACCAGAGGACACCTAAAACTAATATCTCATCCAGCATGAAACCACAACCTCCAGAAGGTCCCCAGACACCCCAGGAGGTGAGGACCATGATCAATGGGAAAGAAAGGAGTGTCTTTTGAATGCAAGACCTCTAGCCTTCCGGTGGGTAACAGTTTAAGAGTATCACATGACCGTTCTCCTCCTGCTCAGCTGAATCTGAGCAGCAGTTGAGTGCACATGCCCTGTCACAGGCACAGAGGTGTGCTAAACCCACCTGGCTCTGGGAAGGGCCTAGAGGGATGGAATTCCAGCCATGTTAGTGGCCACAGGAAAGCGACAGTTGGGAAGGGATCCATTCATCACTGGTGGCATCAGCCGTCCAAATGCCACAGCTTAACAAATGGCCTCTGATGTTGGCCATGCCCCCAGGCAGGGGGACCACTTTGCCCCAAACCCGGGGGGGGATATTTCCTGGAAGGGGTTGAACCAGCAGGCTCAGCAGAGCAGGCTACTTGGAGGAGGAGGAGGTGGATGCAAGAGATCTTCAGCTCCACTCCCTGGCGTTTCCAGGCTCAGTCATTAGAAGAGCCTCTTTGTGCCTCAGTTTGCTCATCTGTAAAATGGGAATAGCAGTACCTCTTAGATCAATGCCCTGCTTATAATTAGAACCACAGGCAGCTAGGAATACAGACAAATCCTATGTCACCCCACATCCATAAGTTACCCCTCCCATCCAACCATTCCTCACCATCCACGCTGCTATGCCTCATCCAAGCCACCGGCTGGACACATCTGGATGTTGAGAAGAGCCTCCCTGGAGGCCTCCCCTCTCACACTGTTGCTTCTCTCCAGTTCTTCCCCACACCCCAGCTGCACAGCTCTCCTCCCAACAAATAAGTCCTACCACACCACAGTGCCTTCCCACCACCTGTGACTAAGCCCTAAACTCGTCGAGGCCTCACAGCCTTGGATCCCACCTGTCTCCTCTCCATCCACTTCTCACCTCTCCCGGGCCCTTCCCCTGCTGTCCCCACTGCCCAAGCAGTTCCCCCCATTCTCAGAAAGGGCTTTCATTACACCCTACAATGGCCTCCCACTCCCATTAGTATTTCTTCCCTCACTTTACCCTGCTTTATTCCCCAGAGAAGGGCCACCACTCAGCACAGTATTGTGTATTGACTTGCAAGGGTGTCTGTACATCTCCTCCATGATGATAAACTCAGGAGAACATGTCTTGATCTTGTTCACCTTGACATCCCCAACTTTGAGCTGCATATGGAACACAAAGAAACTCTAAATGGCTATCGTCTGAAATAACACCAGGCAGGAGATGGAGGCAGAGAGTTGGGCATAAATTGTGAAGGATGAAGGTCCAGGGAGCAGGTAGAGAGGGAGATGGAAGTCAGAAGATGTGGAGGAAGGGGGTGACTGTGCTCTGCTAGGGCTGGCTCCCTCATGCTGCTGGACTTCTCCAATGACAGGGACAAAGGATGAAGAGAGCAGAATAGAGGGGTGGCCGGTTTCCAGGCGGAGCACCTGTGAGGAGGACACCTGTTGTGGGTTGAATTGTGTCCCTAAAAAGGTACGGTGAATCCTCCATAACTGTGAATATGACCTTATTTGGAAATAGGGCCCTTGCAGCCGTAATCAAACTAAGATGAGGTCACACTCAGGGTGGGCCCGAATCCAATATGACCTGTGCCCTTATGAGAAATGAAAATAGACACAGAGAAGGCCATGTGACCATGGAGCAGAGATTAGAGTCATGCATCTACAAGCCAAGATTGACAGTCTCCACCAGGAGCTGAAAGAGCAAGGAAGGATCCTCTGCTAGAGCCTTTGGAGCAAGCATGGCCCTGTCAACACCTTGATTTTGGACCTCAGCCTACAGAACTGGGAGTGAATGAGTTTCTGTTGTCTAAAGCCCCTGGTTTGTGGTCCTTTGTTTTGGCAGCCCTACGACAGGAATACAGATCACCCTCACCGAGATCAGAAAAGAAAAGACAAAGATGGTTTGCAGGGTTGGGGAGGAGGGAAGAGAGAGGACATAGCTTTGACTGAGTTTTGGCCAGGTCCATTTTAGGAGCAGAAAGCATCCCAAGAGGTGTTACAAAGGCTGCTGACCACAGAGATCTGGGCTCAGACTGCGCACTCAGGGGGAAAACTGGGTCCAAGAAACCAGCCCAGCACGAAGCATCTCAGCCAGGAACAGTGTGAGACATGGCGGCCAAGCAGCCCAACCCTGAGGGAAGCATCAGTCTCATAAGTGAGTGGGAATGACACATTAGCCCCCACAGGATCATTGTGAGGATTGAATGTGTCAATCTAAGTGAGTGATTAGCCTAGTGCCCCACACACAGTCACTGGCCCATAAATATTAGCTATCCTTGTCATTGTCGTGATCAAATTCCCAAACTGAGATGCTCCTGAATAAAAACCATCTGTGGCAAAATTCTTGCAGCATCCTCCTTTTGGAAATTCATAACACAAATGTGCACATTAAAAGCTCTGGGAGGTCCTACAATGAAGAACATTCTAGAACCCAGAGGGTCCCAAACAATAGGTTTCTTCACTTCATGCTTCACCTAAACCTTTGCTGTACTAATACCTACTGTGGATCTCCAAGAAGGGGGCATAGACCTTTGCTGTACTAATACCTACTGTGGATCTCCAAGAAGGGGGCATAGAGAGGGTAAGTACATTGCCCCAGGCCACAGAGCTATCAAGCCTCACTGGGACAGAATGCCAAGCTATCTTAACATGACCCTTTGCTGCTGTTCTGGATATCAGTGTCTTGTATGGAGTAAGCACTCCATCTGGGATGGACCCCAGTGCTGCTACATATTGGGCAGAGAAACACAGAAGGAGCAAAGAGAGGCATCCCACACAATCCCCTTTCCCTTGGTTCTGTTTCCAAGGATAAAGAGGTGATTCAACTGTCTGGGGCAATGTAAGAGATGTTGTTTTTGCCTTAGCAGGATACTTGCCACTAATGCATCAGTCTTGGACTGCATGTGTCACACACCATCAATGTTTTAGTTCTTAAGTTAAAATGTGAGCACACTGACTTTGCAATATTCATTCACTTATTCTCTGAACATTCACTGAGTGCCTCGCACCTACCAGAAACCATGCCAACTGCCTCGAGGAGGGGGACGGAGGCACAAGGAGGGCTTACGAGAACACACTGCTTCAAGAAGCAGGGTCTTCAAGGCCATTGAGGCCTCCACATTGAAGCCATTCCTGACAACTTCAGGGTCAGATGGAAGGGAGAAGAGGCAGAACTCAGTTCTCCACCTGAGACAATCAGGGAAGACTTGCAGGAGGTGGTGCCATGTGAGCCATACCTCACAGATGAGTAGGAGTTTGATAAGTTAAGTGGGGAGGCAGCTCCCAGAGGAGCCATCATCATTGGAGAATTCCAGCAGCATGAGGGAGCCAGCCCTAGCAGAGAGAAGCAGTCGCCTGGGGGTTTCTAGGGGGAGGATGTGCTCCAACAGGCGTGGGGTGGGAGAAGTGAGGAAATGAGACCAGCCAAGTAGATCTGAGCCAGGCTGAATATCTTGCTGAGACCTGGACCCCCATGTGGAGGGAGCATGATGCTGAGGAGCCACCAAAAGTCCCTTGGGTGGACACTCCTTCAGATTTATCAGGCAGGGAGGACCCAGTGTCTGCCAGCATGGGCTTTGGGGTCAGGATAGACATGAGCTGTGTGCCCTAAGGCAAGTTACTTCACCTCTCTGTAAAGTGGGCAAAACAGTACCCACCACCCAGAGCTGTTGTTGGAATGACGTGTGCGGAATGCTTGGCATGGTGCCTGGTCCAGCCAGGGCTCAGAAAGGGTCATTGCTGCACTAGGAACAGTAGCAATTGTTGCTTATGTGCAGAAAGAACCAAGGGTTGGCAGGGGGGAGGTACAGCCACAGAGATGAGTTACTTCATCATTCATTTGTTCATGACTATTTTTCATTTACTGAGTGGGCCATGTACCAGGCACCGTGACAGGTGTGGGAGAAATGGTGACACACAAAAGCAGCCCTGACTCCTCCCACTATGGAGCTCACAACCCAGGTGGGGAGAAAGAGGTTAAGCAAGCATTCATGCCAATGTAGGGGAGGAAAAAAATCTTCCCCTACCCACCTCAGGTTTATTGCTGGAGCCCCACCAATTAGACTGACAAAGGCAGACTAACCAGAGAAACACACACACACACACACACACACACACACACACACACACACACGAGAACTCTCAGAGAGAGTAACTCAAAGGCATGGTTAGAACTCAGGCTTATATAGAACCTTAGCAATAGAACAATACATCTGTAGAGAATTGACAAGGCAAATGAAGAGGACTTTGAGTCTCTAGGGCAGACAAGGGCACGGAGGAATGGAAGACAAGGGGTGATTGGTAAGGTCTGTTGTATAGATGCCTCTGGTGCTGATCAGGGTCTGGCATTGTCTCTGGTGATTAACTTCTCTCCTTCCGGGTACAGAGGGGAGGGGGACGTCTTCACAAATTGATGTCCTGCTTCTAGGCAGACAGAGAGAGGGCAGGGAGCTTTTCTTATATCTGCTTCTCATCAATTGTCTTCAGCTCAATATAATCCTTATACCAAAGTGATATATTTGGTGTTGCCTGTTCTGCTGCCCTTCACCAACAACCGGTAAAGGATGGACTCCACAGTCCAAATGAGAGTCGCAAAGGGTCTCTGCACAGCAGCAAGAGTGGAGTGGAGGAGGAGGAGGTGGGCTGGGAGATGCTGGAGGGGACTGGAGATGGACCAGGTGGGGACATGGAGAAGAAGATACAGGTGCACAATGGCTGAACGATGACCTGGCAATGGGGGACAGGGGCAGTGTGGGCAACAGGTTCAGAGAAGACAAGACAAGCTCTGAGCAGGTTGAGTTTAAGGAGTGCAGACCACCAGGTGGGTGATGTATAAAAAGACACATTGGCATTTGATACAGAAGACAAACACTCCCCACCTGCCCAGCTCCACATCAAATCTTCCCCAGGTGGGCATGTGAGTATGGATGTTATGAGATACATACATAGTACTTACAGGGGCTGACTTACTATTCTGTGTTTTCCTCTGTGGAGGCTTGGGCCGCAGGAGCACACGGTGCCATGCCGCACACAAGACAAAGGGGGAATTCCCTTTCCCAGGCGGTGCCTGGCCATGCTTCCAAGGTCTTTCTGGGGGTCTCCTACCAGCTCAGGGAAATTTGTGGTCAGTACAAAAGCTTGCCAGGACCCAAGAGCCTCCATTTCAGGACTCAGCTTGGGAAGTTGCAATAGATGAGCAGGGACAGGAGACAGGAAGGTGGGGCCAGAGGAGGAGGAGGGCAGGGAGGGGTCAGGTCAGGTCAGGTCTAGGGTCCCATTTGCCTCCTATAGCTGCTCTCCACTCTGAAAAGGTAAGAGAACAGCTCCCAAAATGCAAACTCTGGCTTTAAAGAAGGGGAAAAGAAAAGAATGAAGACTCATTTACATGTGAGGTCACACATTAGGGGAAAAAAAAAAACAGCAATTTGTCTCAAATCCAACTACTGGCTCCAAATCCATGTTGCCACCACTACAGAGCCATAGTCTGGGGACTGAGAGGCACAGGTTCTTGGGGCTGCTGTCATCAGCACCCCTGCCCCAAATCAAGCCCCTCCACCATCTGCAATCCCCACCTCCACTGTTGGTGACCCTACCCATTGCAGTTCCCCATTGGCAAATGACTAAAAATTGGGCCAAATTATCACCAATATGATGTGCATCAAGAAAACAAATTAAGTCTAACATTTGTGCAGTGGCAGCTGACCTTTGCATGATTAAAATGAATGGCTGCGAAATGATCCAGATTAAAGATGTTTAACTTAATGGAGCAATCTCAGAAGCCTGGAAAAGTTTCTGGAGAAACCTATTCTGGCAAACCTGAAGGAAAGATAAATTGAAGATTTAGGAAAGATAAAACAGTCTATTTGCCACCTGCTGGCATGAAGAGGGGCTGCCGGCCGGGAGAAGGTTGAGGGATGGGCATCTGGACCAGGGGATACAGAATAACCTCTCAGTGGCCACTGAAGAGACCCCAGCTCAACCATAAACACCAGCCTTCTCTCCCACCTGCTCATTTGAATGGGGAGGGGCAGGGCCCTTAACTCAATTCCCCTGAGGCGGTCCCTTAATTGTGTGGGACAGCTGAAATCCCAGTCCCTGGGGCTCTAGGGACAGAAGCAAGCTGGCTCTAGCAATGGTGGTGAATAATAATGTTACCTGACATCTGTGCAGCATCCCAGCTCTCTCTGGGAGCACAGAGCACTCTGTGGACAAACATGTTCATCTTTGGCAAGCCACCCCTTCCCCAGGGTGCCTTTCAGCTGGAACTTGGGTTTGAAAAGAGGGGAAAAACATTTGGCTCCCTCAAAGAAGCCACTTATGACTCTCAGGTGCTTGGAGCCAAGAGTAGCCCTGCTCTTTATAAAGATACAAATAAAGTGTGCAGTCATGAGCTTCAGAACAGCTTTGTTGGGGACTTGGGGCAAAACAACTTGGATCTAGGTGGTCCCTGATGGTAGGAGAGTTCTTGGAATGGCATCTCCATGGGTTTGCCCAGTTGGGTTTTACTTGTGAAATTAAAAGATTTTTGACCCTTTATCAAAACCTTGGAGACTTCAAGTTTTGTTTTGTGTTGTGTTATGTTTTTATATGTAAGTGTAGAGGTTTTGCAATATGTGCCCTCCTATACTGTCTAAACTTACTTGGTGGCCAGGACCATGAAGACTTTAGTCCCAGGGTGTCCTGAGTGGCTCCAGAACAGAGAGATGGTAACTAGCTGACACGGAGTTGTGGGACCTGCCAACCCTCTGGATTCCAAAGCACCTTGCTACCTGCTGTGCTATGGAGGCAGCATGTGGAGGAGTAGCTCTCACCTGTGAGGGAAGCTCTGACAAGGTGAGGCACTCTACAGACAATGAGTTAGCAATACACTTAATCCCATCATGTGGACCAAGAACAACCTGACTAATTACCCACAAGTGGGGTATACTATATATTTATAAGCATGATTATTTGAAGAAAAAAAATATGACACAAAACTAAACTCTAAGAATATCCTATCTGTGACCTTACTCATTTCTGCAATTTGAGGGAAGACTGCCACAAATGATTTTTTTCTAACCAATCTGACTTCTGTCAAAGCTTTGTCTATTATGGTCCACTTTCGGGGGGGGGGCGCTTTACTATTTGTTTATTTATTTTTAATTCACTGCAGAGCTAGTAGGTTACAGGGCACAGGCAGAAGCACACTGAAAAGGAGCAGGTATGTACCTACCACCCCTTGAATTGTCTGTCATGCTTTCAGATCCCCAAACTTTGTCGTGTGTGGGTGGAAACTTTTCTGAAATAAATGATGCACTCCCTTGCCTCCCTAACCCAGGAAAATAATTGTGCTTTTTAAAATGAGTAAAGTTCTCTGTGCACATGCACTGGTTTGGTTACAGAGAGTGTGGTGTGGAGGCTGCCATTAAATCGTTTTTGCTTCCCTCTGTGGTGTCAGGCTGTCATCCGTCATGTCTCACGGTGTCTGCCACTAACAAGTTCTTTGATGATTCACTCTCAGGTCTGTGACAGACCAAAAACCAGCTCACAGGGATTTTTGGTAATTATGTGTTTAAAAAAAGCATTATAATAAGAAAAGTGATAACAGCTAAGATTTATATGACATTGACTACTGCACTTTAATTTATTAACCCCTTTAATCCTCACCACAACTAGTGGACAGATACCATCATCACCACCAACACCATCTTCCTCACAATCATCATCATCACCACCATCATCATTTTCATCACCATCATCATCACCATCACTGTCTTTACCACCATCATCATCACCATCACCACCATCACCACCAGCATCACCATCTTCATCACAATCACCATCATCACCATCACCACCATCTTCATCACAATCATCATCACCACCATCACCATTTTCATCACCATCATCATCACCATCACCACCACCACCACCAGCATCACCATCTTCATCACAATCACCATCATCACCACCATCATCATCATCATCACCATCATCATCATCACTACCATCATCACCATCATCATCACCATCATCATCACCATCACCATCTTCATCACCATCATCATCACCATCACCACCATCACCACCAGCACCATAGCCATCATCCCCATATTACTGATGAATAAACTGAAGTCTAGGGAGGTGGGGTGCCTTGTGTAGGGGAACTGTTAGGGACTGAATTGTGCTCCCACAAAATTCATATGTTGAATTCTAATTCCCAGCACCTCAGAATGTATCTGTATTTGGAGGTAGGATCTTTAAAGCAGTGATTGAGGTTAAATGAGATTACATGGGTGGGCCCTAATCCAACCTTAATGTCCTTATGAGGAGAGAAAATTTGGAGACCTACAGAGAGACCAAGAATGCACGTGCTCAGAGGAAAGACCTAGCAGCAAAGTGGCCATTGGCAAGCCAAGGAGAAAAGTCTCAGGAGAAGCCAACATGGCCGACTCCTTGATCTTGGACTTCCAGCCTCCAGAGCTGTGAGACAATGAACTGTTGGTCAAGCTGCCCACTCAGTGGTATTTTGTTATATGGGAAATGAATACAAAGATCCAGCCAGCCAGAGGCAAACACAGAATGCTGTGTAAGAAGGCTGACGTGGAAGCCGCTATCACTCCTGAACACCACCGTGTAGAAAGAAAGGACTTCCTCACCAGAGGATCTGGTAGCCTGGAAGAGATGGATCCACCTAGCCAACTGCCCGAGGCCCCAGGAAATCCACCATTGTCCCCTTCAGGAGCTTTGCTCTCTTTTCCTGCCACACTTGCAGAGATGCCACACACACTGCTTCCGTTAACCCTCTGAAGCCTGAACAGTAAGGACCATTGCCCATGGTTTGACATCCCTGAGATATTGAAGTTCTGGAAAGTGATTTGCCTACATCCAGCCATAGTGGCAGGGCTGGGACCCAAACCCAGAGGCCCCTAACTCTTCTGACCAGAAGAAAAGACGCTGGATGCCAACACTTCCAGCAGCCCTGCTGGGAGGGCAGAATAATGGCTTCTGGAAGAATTTGAGGGCAAATGAGCACTGAGAGACTAACAAAGGAGTTGGTGGGAGACGGAGGAAAATAATGGAGGAATTTTCCTAGACCAGGAGAGGAAAACAAACACCCGGCTCCTACCCCAGTCTCCTGGCAGCCTTCCAGCCCCAGAGCTCTACCATTGTTGGTACAGAAAGCTAATGTCTTCCCCACTTCTTCACCCTGCCACCTCCCTTCCATACTGAATTATGACCACAACCCCACCGAGCGCATCCTTGACACCAGCAGCACTGAGTTTAACACACTTGGGGTTGAGTCAACATCCTAGGGACTGGAAGCCTGGGGACAACTTGACTTCATTTTGAGGCTGTAGTTATAAGTGGAAAGCAAAGGTTGAACAGAAGCCAACAGCCTTTCACTGGGGCTCCCTCATGGAATGAAAGGAAGAGCCAGGGAGGCTGGAACCTCTGGCAGAGAGAAGGATTTTGACACCAGGGTGGAAGGCTGTGGTGAGGCAAGGCTGTGCTGGCTGGGCATCGCTGCCCATGTGCACACACAGAAGGCAGGGCCCTGTGTCAGCTGAGCCAAGATGAACATCACCCAGAAGGCAGCCAGAGGAAATGCAAGACTGGAACAGGAAGGAGAGAGCCTCAGGAAGAAAGAGGAACCCGAGTGGGAGTCAGGAAAATGTAGTCAGGGCTAGACCAGAAAGACACAGTGCAGGAAGCCACCATGGCCGCAGCAAAGATGGACAGACACCAGGGGAAAGAGTACAGCTGGCCTGCCAGGCAGGTGACATTGGGCCATTGGCTACCAAACTAGACACTTTGGACATCTTTGGGCATTAGGAGGGGCATGCTGGTTTATAGGGTGCCTTTGTGCCACTTAGAAAAGGATGCCCAGACACAGCCTCTACCAGAGCTCAGAGCTGAGCAAGGGAAGTGAGGGCTAGAATCATCCAACCCAGAGCAGTGCACCACCTGTGCAACACTCTGGACTAGGAACTCTCACCAGGCACAGGCAGAGTCCTTAAAGGACTAGACCCAGAGGGCATGAGCATTGGCCCAGAGCTTGAGGAATGCCTCAGAAAGGTCAGAGAGCCGGCTGGGGTTTGCAGCAGAGAGGGATGGTCCAGAGGGGAATAAAGCAATTCAACATCCCTGAAGAGGAGAGCCACAAAAACAGAGGGGCCAAAGAGGGGGCAAATCATACCAACAACTAAAAGCTTAAAGTCTCAGAGGTGCTGAGAGCTCTTGGCTGATTCCTTTGCAGCCTCTGTGCCTGCAGGGCAGGCTCCATGGGGCAGGCATCGCCCATCCCTACAGCTCCTGCACAGCCAGTGCCCACCTATGGAGCTCAAGGTGCCAAGATGAAGGAAGTTCATCGCTGTGTGTCAGGATCTGAAAAGCAGGAGTGTCTATTGCCCAGGGTGCGGCTACCCTCTCCTTACCCTTGGAAGGCTCAAAGTCCCCACTGGAGTGTCCCCCCAACTTCTTGGCTTTTTTTGTGCACTTCCCAGTGTGAGAGGCATCAAGAGTGACAAAGTTGCCTCACCTGCCACCCCAGACATGCCCACAGAGAGGACACCTCCATCCTGGGGAAGATTCCACCATCCTGGGGAGGACTCCGCCATTTTGGGAAGGGCACCGCCATCCTGGGGAGGACTCCCATGGGGAACCTCCCCAGACCCTCCTATTGATGCAGGCCATCTGCCTTCAGAAAGAGTTTTGGGCCACGTATAATTCAACTGGAAATTCCAGGTAGAGACAAGTTTTTATTGAATCTCCTAACCTGGCACTAACCTGTCTTGAAGCTTAAATATAAAACATTGACACCTGCAAAAGCTTGGAGGGTTCTCGGTGCTGTGGCCCCCAAAGAGCTGGCAGGTGTAAGTGCTGCTCAGGGTGGCGTATCTTCCAGCCATCCAGAGATCTTGTTCCTGGAACAGCCTGATGGGGAAAGAAGATCACATGCATTTAACTTCACTAAAATGTCATTTGTCGGGAACGTGGGATGCAACCAGAGAGAACCACCCAGGAGACCCGATAATCATGGTGAGAAGAGAGGAGGGCGCTGCATTCGTTCCTGTGACAACTGGAAGCTTGTTTTTTATTATTTGGTGTTTTTTTCTCAAGAAAATGTAGTGACAGAATGGGTTTCATCTCATGCACAAACTTTCAGGAAGTTTCTAAACTTGGGAAATTAATGGATAGCCCAGCGATGTAAACAGAGGGTGGTGGTGGGAGAGGCCCTGGGTGGGTCCCTGAGCTGGGAGAATCTGGGAGGCACAGTTGCAGCTTGAACATGTCACCTCCAAGGTTCCTGGGGATCCCTGAGTAGAGGTGACTGCAGGTAGCAAGGAAAGTCATTGGCAAGAGGAGCAGGGACGGTTTGGGTTGAGATGTTTGTGGCAGGATCCTCCTCATTGTGAGATGTTTCTAAGGAACAGCAGGTGGTCAGAGGCAGAGCTCAGATGCTCCAAAGCTCACCTTTCTTAGCAATGCCACTGGGAGGGGCATGAAGATGGAAGAGGCAAGCTGCAGCAGGACACCAGTGCCACCAGGATGCTGAAAACTGCTTATTGTCCTGCAGAAACTGGTGACAGCCCTTCATGTGTTAGCATTCTCTGTAGCAATTTGGGAGTGTGTCTACACACCCCCCACACAGACTCTGCCTGCCTAAAGATGCTGAGGGGAAAATAGTGAAGATGGAAAGGCAAGTCACAGTTTTGTCTCTCTTGCTTCAAGAAAAGTGACAGAAGGAGCCACCTTCAGCATCCCAGCACTTCCTCTTCTACCGCAACGCCTCCAGATACCACCCTTGGCTCCATAGGTATTCCTTTTGTTTTCCTCTGTTTTTATGTGGGCTGTCTTGGAGGGCCTTATGGGAGACCCCCAAGAGGATGTGCTCCACAGTCTGCCAAGGCGCCTGTGATCCCAGTCTTGTCCCACGAGTTAAGGCACAGGATCTCTGGGACCCACTGCCTTTGGAAGGAGTGACATTTTCAGCCTTAATGATCATAATGTGTACTCCAAAATGTGGCTGAAAATAAAAAGCCCAAATCTGAGTTAGTCTGTGCTGTTGGTGGTGACAACAGAGGATTCGGGGGCTGTGTCAGTGGGGGAAAACACAGGTCAGGATGGCTGGGCTGGGAGGGGGGCCAAGCACCTGTGGATAGCACCTGGGGAGCCACCCTAATGGGTCAGCCTTGAGAGAGGGGCCCAGATAGTGCCAGCAAACCTCAGCTCCTCTGTGATTTTCCTCCAGCCCCATCTGCTTCCAACACTGTGCCCCCAGTGCTGGAGGGAAATGGAAGCTCTGCTGCCCTGCCAGAATGCTCCAGATGACTGGTCTACCTGGACAGGAAGGCAACAGAGCCCTCACACCTGCCCAAACAGTTGTCAGATGACTG
>NW_027397080.1:34529424-34590544 GCF_003265705.2 Callorhinus ursinus
CCAAGGCAACAGAGCCCTCACACCTGCCCAAACAGTTGTCCACTTTCAACAGTTATGAGTCTTAGAAAGTTCATCCTGTGATAAGCTAAAGAAATGAGTAAAATTAGCAGTCATCAGTGTCAGTTATGAAGCATGGTATATAATCCCTCTTCTCACACAGCCCACCTGTGCAGTTCTTATGCCCATTTAATAGCTGAGAACACAAGCTGACTGATAACCATAGATCACACACTGACCTGTCCTCAGCACCTAGATGAAGGCTTTAGGTACGTCACCCCCTTTAAAACTCACAACTCTATGTCATCATCCCCATTTTAAAGATGAGGAAATTGAGGCTTAAGGGGCAAGCCAAGGTGACAGCCCTCACAGCACACCTGCACACAGGCAGGATTCTAACCCAGATCTGTGAGCTTCGGGGCTGCTCTGCAGGCAGTCTCAACACTCCCAGCCCAGAGCTTCAGCCCTGCTCCTTTTCCAGCCTGCTGAGCTTTTAGGGACAGTGATGGTGTTTCTCTACCTCTGCTCTTTGCTAGGCTAATGTCCTGGGGTCACCCACTCCCATTTCAAGGGCTGGTTTTCTGGCTCAAGGACGCAAGGCAGGAGAAGGGAGAGAGAAATAGGGATGGAAGGTGTCTGCATTATCTGATCCTCACCTGGATCACTCTAGAATCTGGGAGGCAGCTCATGTGTCAAGAATTAAGAGGCTGATGTAGAAGCTCCCTCTTCTCCAACATGCCATCTCCTCCAAACAGCTCCTTCTTGGACCTTTCTGGAGACTGCCTGGAGGGACTCAACACAGTTAGGTGGCAGCTCTACCCACAAAAACAGAATCGAGCTAACGAGCCAAACTCTGCCATGGGAACAAAGTTTACTGTCAGGCGTTATCTCAAGTGTGCCTGAAACACCCACATGTGTGTGTATGTGTGTGTGTGTGTGTGTGTACAAATATACATAGAATAGAGGGCCCATTTTGCAAAATAATGAGGAGAAAAATAGTTATAGATGTGACAAAAATGTGGATATAGCTAGATGGACATACAGACAGACACAGACACAGATATAAATCACAGACCCTCTCTGCAGCCCACTCACATCCCAGAGCCTCCTATAAGGCTAGGGATGGGGAGCGTCCCCTCCTCCTCTACAGCTCACCGTCCCCAGCCCAGCCCCATGCAGTGGCAGACTGAGCTCCTCAGTGGTGTTAGACAGGGACTCCAGCAGCCTAGAGCCCAGGGGGGGCTTTCTCTGAGCCACCCCCATCCCCCCCAACCTCATTCCCTCCATGTGCATCTCTCCCACTGTGTCGCTCCATTTTACAGGTGGGGAAACAAAGTGCAGCCTTTTCCCAGGCTGCTCCAGGCAGAAATCCAGATCCTGACCTGTTCCCCAAAAGTTCCCTGTCAGTTACAAGTGAGGAAAACCCAGTGTAGATCTTGGCTTGTGTGTCTTACCATCATTGAAGGGCAGCTGAAGCTCCAGGAGCTTAATTCTGGACTCAGCTGAGGTCCTCTGGGCCACTCTGCTTCCTCTGGGATACGCCCACCCCACCCAGGACAGTCGAGGAGGGAGGTCCCCTGGGGTCTGGGCTGTTCAGGGGGAAAGTATCTATTTAATCACGCTCCTGGAGGGCTGTGATGGCTAATTTATGATCAACTTGCCCAGGCCACAGTGCCCAGTTTTTGGCCAAACACCAGTCCAGATGTTACTGTGAAGGCACTTTTTAGATGGAATTAGCATTTAAATCCATAGACTTTAAAGTAGATCACCCTCCACATGTGGGTGGGCCTTGCCCAATCAGTTGAAGATCTTAAGAGGAAGAAAAACTGAGGTTCCCTCATGGAGGAAGGAATTCTACCTCCAGACGGCAGATTTCAGACTCAAGATTGTGTCATCAACTCTTCCTTGGGTCTCCAGCCTGCAGACCTGCCTTTGCCAACCCCCACAATTATGTGAATCAATTCCTTAACATGAATCTCCCCTTGTGTGTGTGTGTATACATATCTATCTTCCATTAGTTCTGTTTCCCTGGAGAACCCTGACTGACACAGGGACCATAATGTTGATTTCACCTTCTTATTGCTCCTGGTTCCAGCCCACCCAAGCCTTTCCTTTTTCTCTGAATTATGGAGACTGAGATCCGTATTCAGAGAAAAATAACCCCTCTATATGTACATTACCATGAGTAGTACAATCCCCACTTGAAACATCTCTAAGTTAGCCCACACCTGGTTCCAGGGAATGGCACATGGCCCACCGTGTTGCCCCCTGCAGCCTGCAACAAGAAAAGCCCTCCAGTTCCTACAAGGAGCAGAGTGCAGGAACCCCATCCTGTGGGCTCCCTGCACTGTCACATAGAATCAAGTCTGTCTGAAAATAAATGAAAAGCAGAACATAGTTTAGGAAGGATCCTAACTGAAATAGATTGGTACTCATGCTCTCATAAGAAACGCTTAAGTGTCCAATTTCCTTTGATGCTTAGTGTAATTATGTCAAATGTGAACTTGAATTCCCTCTGTTCCCTTTCAGACACCAAGGAATACCACTGCTTTCTGTCTTCTGGCATAGTTACCTGCCCTCCCTGCAGTGCCCACAGCCCCCCGCAGGTGCTAGCTGTGCTGGGATCTCTGCCAAGAGCCATGGCCCTGCCCCCCAAGCCCTCTCTGCAAAAACATTGCTAAAGGAGACCTTTCTAAAGAAAAGCAAGCCACCTAAGCATCTTCCGCTGTCTTCTCTCACCCCCTGGCCTCCTTTGGACCTTCCCTTGTGATGACATTGGGCCACCCAGATGCTCCAAGACTCTCTCCCATCTCAAGGTTCTTAATTTAATCCCATCTGCACAGTGCTTTTGCCATATAAGGTCACATATTCACATGTTCCAGGGACTGGGATGCGGACACATTTGGGGCCCATTTTTCTGCCAGTCACAGGACCAAGCCAAGTCACCTAGGGAAAGAGAGAGAAAGGGAGGTCAGGGAAGAGGGCTGAGGCTGAGGGCTTGGGGGGCCCTGGTGAGCCAAGGGGTGGAGCCCACATAGGAGACAGGGAATCAGGGAGGGGCCACCTCGGGAGGGGGCCGTGTCCTGGAGACCCCCTGAAGTGCTTCAAGAATGGGGGTGTCAGGGCGCCTGGGTGGCTCAGTCAGTTGAGCGTCCAACTCTTGGTTTTGGCTCAGGTCATGATCGCAGGGTCTTGCATCAGGCTCTGCGCTCAGCAGGGGAGTCTGCTTGAGATTCTCTCTCTTCTTCTCCCTCTCCCCCTCCCCCTGCTCATACCCAACTCCCTCTCAAATTAATAAAATCTTTAAAAAAAAGAATGGGGGTGTCTGCATGGCATCAGCTGAGATGCAGATGCAGCCGTGTCCAGAGTGCCTAGCAGCCCAATGACCACCCTGCAGGAAAGTCTTGGTGAGTGGGTAGGGGCCCTGTGGGGGTATGAAATGAGCAAAGGGACAGAACCTTTTATTGAATCAGAGACTCCAGTCATTTGCCCTGATGCCAAAAGCCACTGTCAGGCCTCAGGCTTCATGCAATGACCCTAGCAGCCCCCAACCTGCTCCCCACACCCCCAGCTGGCATCCGCAGAGATGAGCTGCCTCTCAGGATGACGAAGATGCCCAGTGAGCAGAGCCATCTCATTGGCCTCCCACAGATCTGGGACCACAGGGACACTGGGGCTGGTTGGGGTCAGGAAGTGGTTGTCCCACCTCTTACCCCACTCTGGAGGTCATGATGTAGGTGGCTGCCTCCAGTGGACCTATTGCTATGGGATATTTAAACCCCGGGGTCCTGTCTGGGTGCTGCTTGGACGACTGTCGCCCATGCGAAGGTCTCATTGCTGCTCTGGTCCCTAAAACCTCTGTGTCCACAGTAGCATCTCCAGAGGCACACAGGTGATACACTTCTGAGGACCCAGTTAGAGACCTGCTCCTGAAAAGCCACGGCCAGTTTCCTCTCCTCGCACTGACATGCTTGGGGTGCATACTTGCTCCTGTCACGGTGCATGGTTCCGGGGGGACTTGCATGCAGTTTGTCTCAGCAAATTCCAGAGAGACTGTTCAATGTATAAGAGATAAAACAAGACACAACTTCACGGGATATAAATATCTCAAATACGAATATTTTTACCACACAGAGTGGGTGCTGCACACGACAATCCTATGCAATCAGAGTGATTTCGAATAATCTAAGTTCCCAGTTTGTCGACCTCAAAATTGAGTTTGATTGAGTGTGACGTTTTATCCGTGACTCAAAGGTCAGACAATCATATCAAACGAAATTAGGAGATAAGACAGCAGACAGTGTCCACTGTGTTTGCCCGTGGCTTTTCCCAAATGTCGATGGCTGAGCTTGAGGCCTCCCCCTCGGCAGCCTGAACGGCACAGCCCAGGGAAGTCTCCAGACTTTGGGTAGAAAATCCCATAAGCTGGATGTGAGGCTTCTAAGGAGATGTGACATGAAAGTGGGGTGAGGTGGGTCAGGCCACATGTAAAGGCATTTACCATGTAGGTTACAAAGGACAGTTGAAGCAAGGCATGCCAGCCCCGGGTCTAAAGGAAAGAATTCAGGCCTTAAAGGGCGAAAGGGTCAATGGACTTGCATGTCTTCTCAGTGACGAGAAAGCTTGGAAGCCGGAGAGAGCTGGTGGTTGCACAACACTGTGGATGCACTCAATGCCACTGAGCGGTAGATAACCCCTACAGAGGGGATTTGTAGGTTATGTGAATTTCACTTCCAGGAAACAAAGTTGGGGAAAGTTAAGGACCCTGCCACAGCCCCCTGAGGGTTGGTAACCACCCCATCCTGTCTCTCAGATTGGACCTCGTGTTTGCAGAGCACCAGACACCAAGTCCAACTGATGTACTTTTGGAAATGTTGGTGGGGTCTGACATCAAGAAAGAATTCTTGAGACGTGTTTGGTGCAAAAAGGTGATTTTATTAAAGCCCAGAGACAGGACCCGTGGGCAGAAGGAACTGCACCGGGGTTGTGAGGAGTGGTTGATTGTGTACTTGGGAGTTGGGAGGGTAAGGACAGAGGGAGGTGTCCAAAAGGACTTCCATCTGCTAAAGAAGTCCCTCGGGATACTGGAGGCCTGGCTATTATCAAGCTAAGGTTGTCTTTCCCTCTAGCAAAGCATTAATATTAAGATAATTGGAAGTTTCCTGGAGGAATGTCACACATGTCCCACCCAGGAGTGGGTTGGGAAAGGAGGTTGTGGGGTGTCAGCTCGTGCTTTGTCCTCAGCTTGCTTTCTGCTCCCTCATCACAAACACCCATGAGCGCCCCATGAGGGCCAGTCAGCCCCTTCACTGTGTTCTTAGCTCCTTTTCCTGGCGCCCACCTTGAGGGGCTCTGGGGATTTGGGATGGAAAGAGATCAGAGAGCACTCACTTGCTGGTCCTGCCTGCAGCTGGAGGACCAAGGCGAAGACGCTCACCAGCCACAACCCCCAGGCCCTAACAGCAGAGACCCTGGGGGAAGGTCTCAGAGCTTCTCAAATGCCTCCAATCCCATTCCTGCCCACAAGGACAGGCACGAGGTAAAGGCCAGCCAGAGCCTGAGTTGGGGAGCAGAAGGGACAACTTGCTGAGGTTTTTCAGCAGCAGAGACTGTCCCCAGGGCTTTGACAGCATGGGTAGGTTGTGGGGGGGGGCTCCCCTGACCTGGGGGGGCCTTGAGGAGGAAGCCCCCCTCCCCCTCTCTGCAGGCTCAGCTCCACTCCTACTCTGTTCTCAGGCCACTGCCCCAGGGTGGAACCTTTGCCTCTCTCCCCAGAGGGTAATTATCATTTGAAATAAAAAAGGAAATTGAAAACAAAGTGCCCATTATTATGCCAAATCAGCTCTTGCAGGCAGGGCAGCGGGGAGGAGAGGCATGGCTCTGTCAGCCCCACCGGCCTGATGGGCCCTTTAGGAAATACTTCAGAAAGTATGTGTGAGCAGACGGCGAGCCTGAGCTCAGCCCCCAACCAGAGGCTTCCCTCTGGCTTGGGCCTCTCCAGAGCTTTCTGGGTAAATGCACACACCCTACACCCAGACGCACATACATTCTGCACAAAGACACATGCTTGACACACGTGGCTACATTCACATCTCTCTCTCTCTCTCTCTCTCTCTCTCTCTCTCTCTCTCTCTCTCTCTCACACACACACACACACACACACACACACACACACCCCTTCTGATCCTTCCAAAGACCACCTCCTGTTGCTGCCACACTGTAATATTTCATGAAAAGCAAACAAATTGCATCTCTCTGATTACATTTCCTGATTTCTTAGAAAGCAGAATTGTAGTAATTGGTTTACATTAAGCACCATGCTATTTGAGAGAGGGGAATTAAATAGGATACCGTAGATTTGATTCGTAGGCAAACAGTTAAATGAAAGCAGAAGCAGACGTTTGGAAACGCTTCTAAACAACATCATTGCGGGCAAATTGCCGTTTAAATAACTGGGGACTTTGAAACACCATTCTGCCCGGGGCCCCAGAGGATGGCGCTGGGAGGCTCCAGGCCCTGCGGCCTGGGGAGCCTCCTGGACTGTCCTGCGATCCTCAGTCAACTAATGAGGCCAGACTTCCTCCCACCTTATAGGGCACAGCAGAGCTGAGGGTTCTGGAAGTGCACTCAGCAAATGTCACTCCCTCGGCTCCTGCCAGGCCACAAGCTCAGCATCACGGCTCTAGAATGTGGGTTGTGCATAGTGCTGAGTTTGATGGGCACAGCCTTCAAAGTCACCTACCCATCCGTCACCAGGACCAGACCCCAGGGTCAGGAGAGCCCTCAGCCAGTGGCCTTGCCCTGGAGGAGCATTGAGAAGATCCTGCTCCGCGTAGAGTAGGGAGACTCCAGTTTGGGTCTTCACCTGGCTGAGTCCCCACCATCCCTCCCTGCAGCTGAGCTGTCCGTCCTTTAAACTCCACAGTGCTCCTTGAGGGCAGGGCCTCTGGTGACTAAACCAGCCTCTCCTCGTCAAACACAAATTGGGTCCCTCGTGCAACTTAAGGAGACAAATGTCATGCCAGGCCTACCACTGGCTGAAGCCTGTGTGGGATAACAGACTCTGTGACTGAGTGTTGAATGAGGAGCCCGTGGGGCTGACCGCAGGCTCCACTGGCACCTGCCCACTGTAGGTCACAGACCGTTAGCTCTGGCAGTGCTGAGGGCACCCGGGGCTAGAGGACGATGATCTTCACTCAGTCCTCACCCTAGACACACAGATAAATGTGCTCCCATTTCGGGAGCGTTCAGTCCCTGCGCACCTGGGACTTTGCCAATCACCGAACTCTCCACACGGATTATTTCTCTGATTCTCCCCAACCTGGCAGCTACACGGGGCAGATGGTAGCTTCTTTCCTGGAAAATGGTGAGGACACATCCTGGTTCTACCCTTTTCCAGCTAAATGACCTCGGGTATGTCCCTAATTGTCTGTTAGAAGATACAGGTTGGATCTGATTGCAAATTTGCTGCTCCCTCTCCTGGAACGGGCTCTGCCTGTTTAAGTTCCAGCCACCTCAATAAACATGGCACCAGGGACCGAACTATGCTGCCTGTACCAGGGCGGAGGTCCGTGTAGTCGAGGGAGGGTGGGGGCAGAAAACAGACGGAGGCAGGCTCTCCACATGTGAGAAATGAGCTAGAAAGAAGCAATTTTAAGTTTCTGTGTGTAGCAGGGGGGCCTGGTACCCTTTGAAACCCCTCAGTAATCCCTTCTGGTGTTCAGATTGGTATTTCTTTGAATGCTAAGTTAGCCTTATGGTGAGACGGGCAGGCCCAGCTCATGTGGTTGCACCACATCAAATTCCCCACACACCCCAGGGCCCCTCTTACTCCACTTCCTGCCCTCCCTCCGTGCGGGACACCCTTCCAGGGGTCTACTGGGACCACAGGTTGAGCTCAGGGCCCTTGTCCTCCACTCCACCACCATGATGACCAACTCGTCCCAGTTTGCTCAGGATTTTCCCAGTTTAAACACCAAAAGCCCCACACCCTAGGAACCGCCTCACTCAGGGTGAACTGAGTTTGTTACTGTTCTTGCCACACCGTGGATGCTGCAGCACTGTCTCAGGTCAAGGCGGGGAGCCCTCTGCAAGTGACAGGGCCACCCCAGGGCAGAGGCGGAGCCATCCCGACAAGCCCAGCTCAGTTTGCATGTGTGTCCAGCTGTCCCAGGACCTGCAGCTTGTGCCCAGCACCTGGCTGGCCAGCCTTTGTGCATCTCTTCTGTCCAGGATAGCCCCACCTCCATCAGATTTGGTACCAGACAACAAACACATGTCTGGTTTCTGTAGAACGAGGAACGTCACAGTGTGTCTGGCACCTGATAGCCTATAGAGGGAAGGAGGCTACTCCACAACAAAATGAACCACTTTCTAGGGAAAGGAGCATGACTGTGGGGGACAGGTTCCCTGCTTCCCTGGCCCATCCACCACCCATCCCCTCTCACAAGGGCACCTGAGTGTGGCAGGAAGGCAGGTGAGGGCCCTTGCTCTCTTCTCCGTTCCCAGCCTCATGACACTGAGGGCTGACCCCACCTGTCTGTTCCTGGCTCATGCTCTCTCTTCCTCTTCATGTCACCATATTAGCAGCTCACCCAAAGTTCTACTTATCTCTTTGCATCTCATGTGAAATGAGAGCTTCAGAGACCCGGAGCCACCTCTCCCTCGCTCTATGGTGGGCCTGACAGTTGGAACAGAAGCCTTCGGAATGATAAATCTTCTTTATTAAGGGTCCTTTGTTTAAGAGCATCAGCCCTGCCTTCCATGTCAGGATGCTGCAGACACACAGGGGAGAAAGGGGCAGGTCATGTCACAGAGCAAAAATGTCTCAAACAGCTATTTTTTTTAATTTTTTTTTAAATGTCAACTGAACGAAAAGAATTCTCCACTGTATTTCTTTCTTCAAATTGTTTCAACCCAATACTAGTGGGCTACAGTTTAAACTTTGGGAGAGAGTCCCAGAAATAGAACTGAGGGGCACAAGGGGGAATCTGAGGGATCCATTCATCTCCCCACTCAACATCACTCATCAGACACCTGAGACAGGTGTCAGGTGTCAGGTGCTGGGCCCTAGGACCCAGGTGGTCCTTGTCCTTGCAGGAAGCAGAGTTCACACCAGAGTCCAGACTCAGCGAAAGCCCATATGTCCCAAGCCGAGACACCGGTCCCAAGTGTGTGATGCCTCTCTGGTCACGACAGAAACAGGTGCTCCAAAACCAAAACAGAAAGAAAACTCTAGAGGAAAACTTCCAGAATTCAGGGCTTATAAGTTTCCTATAAAATATATAATTTCTGTTGTAAACAAATTTGCATTTTAAAGAATATGAAATAATCATGTTACTGATATAAACTTAGACTCCAAATTCTAGGAGGAACAGGCTTGGAGTTTCAATTTTCCAGTTACTCTGCCCCATTTATGTGGGTGTTGATGAGCTTGTGTCTCCCTACGCTGATGGGCTGAGGCTGACCTCTCCCTACCCTGCAGGGTCTCTCAATAGCCGTGCCCTGTGTGAGGTCAGAGCCCCAACTACGTACCCAGCTGTGCCCAAGGCTTCATGCCTGTTTGTCCTTGAATGAAAATTACAATCCAAGACTCCAGTCTCCAGGCCCTCTTTTCTGGACTCGAAACTCCTAAGGGCGGCTACAACTCACACACATTCCTATTCGGTGTTCATTTCTGGCCTAGGGCATTCCTGCTTTTCTTGCAAAAGCCACTGTATATTTTTTCAAGTGTTATGCATCATCTGATGTTTCTTTATGCTTTTAGAAGGAAGAGTTTGGTGTTATCTCAAACCACCAATTTCCTGGAGCCAGGCATTTTTTTTTGTAGAATTCCAAATATTTTCACACAGCTGATGCGTTTTTTTTTTTCCAATTAGAAAATATAATGTGCTCTCATACTGTTCCGAGAATGTAAAACCCTAAAATGGAGAACAGAGGCGTCATTGGAGAGAAAGCTTTAGGAACTGGAAATGTGGCTGTCATTGGTAACAGTGTTTCGTTCGGAATCATCACAATTAAGGAAATTGCTGCAGTGGGTCAGAGGACCCTAATGAAACACTGTAACCGTTGCACAGCCAAACTCACCAGGGCAAATAGTCTTCCAGGCTCCAGGTTTGGTGGTAAGAACTGCAGCAGATTCCATCTGCCAAGGGCGTGGGGAAGACAAGCAGCAGAATTCTAAACCATACCCCCCACCTTGGCCATTAATTGTCTAACGATTTTAAATATGGACCAAGCAGAAAAAATTTTTCACATGTCAAGAAATATCTCCACAAGCTCTAGCCAAATGATAACTTCACATCATGCCTTCCATTCTCTCTTGGAAAAGGATGTATAAATGTCAGGGTGAGATTTCTTACCTGGATGGTGTTTCCAGTCTTTAAAGACCACTCCTCCCGGGTAAGGGGATCAGGCACTTTGATAAACTGCAGTTCTGAGTTTCAAAATTATTAGCAAGATGGTTGGCTTCCACTGAAATAGGAGTTTTTATTTTAATTTATATTGTAATGAAAGCTTGTAACAGTACTGTACCACAAACACAAACAGCACAATCTTATAAAAATTTCATCTTTATCTATTTTGGGGAGAAATAGTCCTGTCTGCCTAATTGAAGCATCTGTCATTCTGACATTAAATAGTGCATCTTTGGTCCTTTTATTTTATTGTGGTGCATTTCTCATACACTGTTAAATTGAAATAACACTGCTCGCTTAGAGATAAAGGAAGATAATAGATATTTTATAATGAGGAGAAAGGAGGATTCATCTTGGATCAGGGCTGAGAATTGCTTTATCTTTTTCCTGGGGTTTGCTGCCCTAAAGGGAGTTTCAGCTCGTCACATCTCTCAACACTCCAATAAGAGAAGGATCAAATGAGAAACATTTAGACAAGCATTAGAAATGCGATTGCCAGCCGCCAGTCATCTGTGTCCTGGGAACTGCTTTATGAGCAGTTCTCATAGGCGGAGCCTTGGCCCAGCCACCCACGGTATTTCAATATTGAAAATTGAATCCCATTTACTATTTTTAATAGTCAAGTATCTCTCCCCCGAGCTCCCAGGTTTTGTTTACTAATCTGTGAACATGTTTCAAAATATTTGACCCAACTCACTCTCTCTATTTTGGAACTGGTAACCAGAATAAACAGTTTTCATAAAAATCACAGAATTTCAATGGTTGAAATGACTTAGAGTTTTTTATTTGAAGCATATCACTGGTGCTTGAGTCCACTCTGTAGCTGCCCTACAAAGTCATCCTCCTTCCAGGACTCAAACATTCCCAGGGTTAAGAACTTGATTGAGATTTCCCAACATTGACTTCCAACTCTGCTGTGTGATGCTAGGCAGGGTACAGTCTCTCTGTGCCTCTGCTTCCCTGTCTATGACATAGGGATGGTAATAGCACCTAATAATAGTCCTAATATTGTTTTTATTTACCAGGGCTTCTATACCTTCTTTAACTTCTGATAATTATAGCTGATTAAACTTCTTTTTGCCAGGTGATAAATCATGATTTCATGGCGATGATGGTGATGGTCATGATCATAATGATGATGGTGATGGTGATGATATGATGGAAATGATGATGTTTGTGATGATGGTGATGGTGATGATGATGGTGATGATGATGATGGTGATGGTGATGATGATGGTGATGATGGTGGTGATGATGATGATGGTGATGGTGATGATGGTGATGGTGATGGTGATGATGATGATGGTGATGGTGGTGATGGTGATGGTGATGGTAGTGATGATGGTGATAATGATGGCGACGAAGATGGTGATGGTGATGATGGTGGTGATGATGGTGGTGGTGATGATGGTGATAGTGGTGATGATGACGATGGTGGTGATGATGATGGTGATGATGGTGGTGATGGTGATGATGATGATGGTGGTGATGATGATGATGGTGATAATGATGGTGGTCATGATGATGATAGTGGAAGTGATGATGATGGTGGTGATGATGGTGATCATGGTGATGGTGATGATGATAATGGTGATGATGGTGATGATGGTGGCAATGATGATGGTGATGTTAGTGATGATGATGATGGTGGTGATGATGATGATGGTGGTGCTGGTGATGATGATGATGATGGTGATGGTGATGGTGATGGTGGTGATGATGGTGATGGTGATGATGGTGGTGATGATGTTGGTGATGATGATGGTGGAGATGATGATGATGGTGATGATAGTGGCAATGATGATGATGATGTTATGATGATGATGATGATGGTGATGATGGTTGTGGTGACAGCAAACCAACATTCACTGGGCATTTACTATGTGCTGCACTGTTTTAAGGGCTTTTATATATTTAGTCATGTTATCCCCACAACAATTTCATAAAGTAGGGACATTATTACAAATGAGGAAACTGGGGCTTACATTTGTTAATAACTAGCCCCAGGCCACCCACATGGCTAGTGGCCTAACTGGGATTCAGGCTTAGGCAGAACTTCCATTGATCAGCCCTGCACAAATTCTTCTTATAATGATGGCACCAACTGGCCCTCTCTTCCCTGAGTGCCCAAGGGGCCTGAATGCTGAGTGGGAGCCTCCTCTCAGCATCCCAAGTAGAGGAGACCAGATCCAAGGACAGCCTGACCACCAGGGCTCTCACTCAACACAGTGAGTCCCTCAAATAGGGCAACAAAGCCAATGGCCATGAATTTACTACCCTATGCTCAGTAGAAAATGGTTTATTTTGAGAAGGAAATGCTCACATAAAAGAGGAGTTATACTGTTGATACCAGATCCTGAGAGGATGATGTCTCATCTTTGTACCCACAGACATTTGAGGGGAGAAAGCAGGTCCCCAAGTCTGAGTTGTGGATTAGGAATGGTAAGTCACTGAGAAGCCCCCTGCTGAAGCATTATGTTATATGGTTCCAGACGTTTCGTTCAACACCACTCACTGACCTGTGAGTCAGCGTGTGGACGTTGTAAGCCCAAAGTATTTAGTTGAAGTTTTTAACTTATAGTCTTAAATGTTTAAATTACACCATTTCCCTCAGTTCGACTCAGTGTTATGTAATAGCTACCTTTACATTCTCTAAAAGGACTCGCATGTAAACTTCCCTGAACCATGAACGGTGGAAACAGCATGGGTACATCTCGGGTCTCATGGAGAGCAGGAGATGGATCTGGCTCATCTCTCTAGTAACCTGTGGGTAGCAGGGGTTTTGACAAGATAAGTCACTCCACTAAGTATTTCAGAATAATCAGTTAAGTGTGTGACCCTGAAGACTCTTTGTTGGAGATGAAGACTCAGATAGAGTAACAATGACAGCTTCTACCCCATGCCACAGCCAGTAGAAGCCGGGCCTGGATGATACCCCAGGAGGTCTCAACCCCAGGAGGCAGAACTCTACTTGAGAACCAGGTATGTGCCATGACTTCAGATGGAACCTATGAGGGTCGTGTTCCCCCCCTCATCACTGAAGACATCAGACACACACATGCTTGCACACATGCACACACCTATGTATACACACAGTCACATATACAAATATGTGAGTGCATGCACACGGGCACACTCACAGGCCATGGTGTCCCCCTTGGTGGAGCCTCCAATAGGCAGCTCTGGGCATAGATAGAACATGTGAGTGCCTCTCTGGAGCCTAATGTGTCCTTCAGACACGATGTCAATGTCAATGGTGAAGACAGACTGTTGTGGGGGAGGGGACCTGGCTGGGCTCAACCCCAAGTCAAGCTGGGCAGAGTCAGCCCTTGGAGACACAGTCTGGACAGTTGGCAGAGGGGACCTCAGCCTTGGAGAGGCTCTTGGGTTCTCCATCCTCACTGGACACAAGCACAGTAAGTGCATCCATGCCCTGCTTCCAGTTCCAGAGTTTCAGGAATCCTGGGGCCTGACAGGAGGTAGGGGTGTACCTAAATGACTTCCAGAGGCCCTCGAAACAGCCCAGCCAGTCAAAGACTGGGTTCTGTTGGAGTGAGAATTTCCCATGAAACCTTGCACCCCCTCGTGTGTATGTGGGAAGGAAGACTCTCTTCCCAGCTCCCAGAAATGCCTTCAGAGTTCTGATTTCCATGAGGTTTTCTTTCCTTTACCTGATCTTGAACCCAGTGCCCAGTAAAGCCTGGCAAACGGGTGCAGGACACACCTGTTTGAGTTCTTGATGGAAAATCACTCGGACTTTGCTGGAGAGAGGTTGAGGGTTCAATCTGTGTGAGGCATGGGTACCCAGCATTCAAGTCTGAGTATGCAAGTCATGAGCTGGGGTCTCGGTCAGGGACATGCTGGGGAGCACTCACAGTAGGCATGGGGACTAGATAGTACACCATCCTTCTATTCTCTCCACTGGTGGGTAAAACCAAGACTCTGGGATTCAGAAGCCTTGGGTCCCCATCCTCCCATGGAGACACTGAATATGGGAGGACCATGGCCAATCCATACATAGAAATCAAACTCCCGAGGGGCGGAGCAAGATGGCGGAGGAGTAGGACACCTGGATTTCGTCTGGTCTCAGGAATTCAGCTGAATAGGGATCAAACCATTCTGAACACCTATGAACTCAACAGGAGATCGAAGAGGAGAGTAGCAACAACTCTCTGAACAGAGAAGCGACCACTTACTGGAAGGTCTTTTCTGATTTGTATAGAGTATATTTGCTGGGGACGTTGTTAACCTGTTAGCATTTTGTTCTCTCATTCATCTATTCTCCTCTGGACAAAATGACAAGACAAAAAAAATCACCTCAGCAAAAAGAACAAGAGATAGTACCGTCAGCCAGGAACCTACTCAATACGGACATTAGTACGATGTCGGACCTAGAGTTCAGAATCATGAATTTAAAGATACTAGCTGGGCTTGAAAAAAGCGTGGAAGTTATTAGAGAAACGCTTTCTGGAGAAATAAAAGAACTAAAATCTAACCAAGTCAAAATCAAAAAGGCTATTAATGAGGTGCAATCAAAAATGGGGGCACTAACTGCTAGGATAAATGAGGCAGAAGAGAGAATCAGCGATATAGAAGACCAGATGATGGAAAATAAAGAGGCTGAGAAAAAGAGAGAGAAACAACTACAGGATCACGAGGGCAGAATTCGAGAGATAAGTGGTACGATAAGATGAAACAACATTAGAATAATTGGGATCCCAGAAGAAGAAGACAGAGAGAGAGGGGGGGCAGAAGGTATATTAGAGCAAATAATAGCAGAGAACTTCCCTAATGTGGGGAAGGAAACAGGCATCAAAATCCAGGAGGCACAGAGAACCCCTCTCAAAATCAATAAAAATAGGTCAACACCCCGACATCTAATAGTAAAACTTACGAGTCTCAGAGACAAAGAAAAAATCCTGAAAGCAGCTCAGGAGAAGAGATTTGTAACCTACAATGGTAGAAACATTAGATTGGCAACAGACCTATCCACAGAGACCTGGCAGGCCAGAAAGGACTGGCATGATATCTTCAGAGCACTAAACGAGAAAAATATGCAGCCAAGAATACTATATCCAGCTAGGCTCTCATTGAAAATTGAAGGAGAGATAAAAAGCTTCCAGGACAAACAAACACTAAAGGAATTTGCAAACACGAAACCAGCCCTCCAAGAAATATTGAAAGGGGTCCTCTAAGCAAGGAGAGAGACAAAAAGCAGCACAGATCAGAAAGGAACAGAGACAATATACAGTAACAGTCACCTTACAGGCAATACAATGGCACTAAATTCATACCTTTCAATAGTTACCCTGAATGTAAATGGGCTAAATGCCCCAATCAAAAGACACAGCCTATCAGATTGGATTAAAAAACAAGACCCATCAATATGCTATCTGCAAGAGACTCATTTTAGACCCAAAGTCACCCCCAGATTGAAAGTGAGGGGGTGGAAAACAATTTACCATGATAATGGACACCAAAAGAAAGCTGGGGTGGCAGTCCTTATATCAGACAAACTAGATTTTAAAACAAAGACTGTAATAAGAGATGAGGAAGGACACTCTATCCTACTTAAAGGGTCTATCCAACAAGAAGATCTAACAATTGTAAATATCTATGCCCCGAACATGGGAGCAGCCAATTATATAAGGCAATTAATAACAAAAACGAAGAAACACATTGACAGCAATACAATAATACTGGGGGACTTTAACAGCCCCCTGACTGAAATGGACAGATCATCTAAGCAAAAGATCAACAAGGAAATAAAGACTTTAAATGACACACTGGACCAAATGGACTTCACAGACATATTCAGAACATTCCATCCCAAAGCAACAGAATACACATTCTTCTCTAGTGCCCATGGAACATTCTCCAGAATTGATCACATCCTAGGTCACAAATCAGGTCTCAACCGGTACCAAAAGATTGGGATTATTCCCCACCTATTTTCAGACCACAGTGCTTTGAAACTAGAACTCAATCACAAGAGGAAAGTTGGAAAGAACTCAAATACATGGAGGCTAAAGAGCATCCTACTAAGGAATGAATGGGTCAACAAGGAAATTAAAGAAGAATTTTAAAAAGTCATGGAAACCAATGAAAATGAAAACACAACTATTCAAAATCTTTGGGATACAGCAAAGGCAGTCCTGAGAGGAAAGTATATAGCAATACAAGCCTTTCTCAAGAAACAAGAAAGGTCTCAAATACACAACCTAACCCTACACCTAAAGGAGCTGGAGAAAGAACAGCAAATAAAGCCTAAACCCAGCAGGAGAAGAGAAATAATAAAGATCAGAGCAGAAATCAATGAAATAGAAACCAAAAGAACAGTAGAACAGATCAACGAAACTAAGAGCTGGTTCTTTGAAACAATTAACAAGATTGATAAACCCCTGGCCAGACTTATGAAAAAGAAAAGAGAAATGACCCAAATCAACAAAATCATGAATGAAAGACAAGAGATCACAACCAACACCAAAGAAATACAAACAATTATAAGAACATATTATGAGCAACTCTATGCCAGTAAATTAGATAACCTGGAAGAAATGGGTGCATTCCTAGAGTTGTATCAACTACCAAAATGAACCAGGAAGATATAGAAAATGTGAACAGACATATAACCACTAAGGAAATTGAAACAATCATCAAAAATCTCCCAAGAAACAAAAGCCCAGGGCCAGATGGCTTCCCAGGGGAATTCTATCAGACATTTAAAGAAGAATTAATACCTATTCTCCTGAAACTGTTCCAAAAAATAGAAATGGAAGGAAAACTTCCAAACTTGTTTTATGAGGCCACCATTACCTTGATCCCAAAACCAGACAAAGACCCCATCAAAAAGGAGAACTACAGACCAATATCCTTGATGAACATAGATGCAAAAACTCTCACCTAAATACTAGCCAATAGGATCCAACAGTACCTTAAAAGGATTATTCACCAGGCCAAGTGGGATTTATCCCTGGGCTGCAAGGCTGGTTCAACATCCGCAAATCAATCAACGTGATACAATATATTAACAAAAGAAAGAACAAGAATCATATGATCCTCTCAATAGATGCAGAAAAAGCATTTGACAAAGTACAGCATCCTTTCTTGATCAAAACTCTTCAGAGTATAGGGATAGAGGGTACATACCTCAATATCATAAAAGCCATCTATGAAAAATCTACAGCCAATATCATTCTCAATGGGGAAAAGCTGAGAGCTTTTCCCCTAAGGTCAGGAACGCGGCAGGGATGTCCACTCTCACCACTGCTATTCAACATAGTATTAGAAATCCTAGCCACAGCAATCAGACAACAAAAAGAAATCAAAGGCATCCAAAGCGGCAAAGAGGAAGTCAAACTCTCACTCTTTGCAGATGATAGGATACTGTATATGGAAAACCCAAAAGACTCCACCCCAAAACTGCTAGAACTCATACAGGAATTCAGTAAAGTAGCAGGATATAAAATCAATGCACAGAAATCAGTGGCATTCCTATACACCAACAACAAGACAGAAGAGAGACAAATCAAGGAGTCTATCCCATTTACAATTGCACCCAAAACCATAAGATACCTAGGAATAAGTCTAACCAAAGAGGCAAAGGATCTGTACTCAGAAAACTATAAAATACTCATGAAAGAAATTGAAGAAGACACAAAGAAATGGAAAAACGTTCCATGCTCATGGATTGGAAGAACCAACATTGTGAAGATGTCAATGCTACCTAGAGCAATCTACACATTCAGTGCAATCCCCACCAAAATACCATCCACTTTTTTCAAAGAAATGGAACAAATAATCCTAAAATCTGTATGGAACCAGAAGAGACCCCGAATAGCCAGAGGAATCTTGAAAAAGAAGAGCAAAGCTGGCGGCATCACAATTCCAGACTTCCAGCTCTATTACAAAGCTGTCCTCATCAAGACAGTATGGTACTGGCACAAAAACAGACGCATAGATCAATGGAACAGAATCGAGAGCCCAGAAATGGACCCTCAACTCTATGGTCAACTCATCTTTGACAAAGCAGGAAAGAATGTCCAGTGGAAAAAAGACAGTCTCTTCAACAAATGGTGTTGGGAAAATTGGACAGCCACATGCAGAAGAATGAAACTGGACCATTTCCTTACACCACACACAAAAATAGACTCCAAATTGTTGAAAGACCTAAGCGTGAGACAGGAGTCCATCAAAATCCTAAAGGAGAACACAGGTAGCAACCTCTTCGACCTCAGCCACAGCAACTTCTTCCTAGAAACATCACCAAAAGCAAGGGAAGCAAGGGCAAAAATGAACTATTGGGATTTCATCAAGATAAAAAGCTTTTGCACAGCAAAAGAAACAGTCCACAAAACCAAAAGACAACCGACAGAATGGGAGAAAATATTTGCAAATGACATATCAGATAAAGGGCTAGTATCCAAAATCTATAAAGAACTTATCAAACTCAACACCCAAAGAACAAATAATCCAATCAAGAAATGGGCAGAAGACATGAACAGACATTTTTCCAAAGAAGACATCCAAATGGCCAACAGTCACATGAAAAAGTGCTCAACATCGCTCGGCATCAGGGAAATCCAAATCAAAACCTCAATGAGATATCACCTCACACCCGTCAGAATGGCTAAAATTAACAAGTCAGGAAACAACAGATGTTGGTGGGGATGCGGAGAAAGGGGAACCCTCCTACACTGTTGGTGGGAATGCAAGTTGGTGCAACCCCTCTGGAAAACAGTTTGGAGGTTCCTCAAAAAGTGGAAAATAGAGCTACCATACGATCCAGCAATTGCACTACTGGGTATTTACCCCAAAGATACAAATGTAGGGATCCGAAGGGGTACGTGTACCCTAATGTTTATAGCAGCAATGTCCACAATAGCCAAACTGTGGAAAGAGCCAAGATGTCCATCGACAGATGAATGGATAAAGAAGAGGTGGTATATATACACAATGGAATATTATGCAGCCATCAAAAGGAATGAGATCTTGCCATTGGCAATGACGTGGATGGAACTGGAGGGTGTTATGCTGAGTGAAATAAGTCAATCAGAGAAAGACATGTATCATATGACCTCACTGATCTGAGGAATTCTTAATCTCAGGAAACAAACTGAGTGTTACTGGAGTGGTGGGGGGTGGGAGGGATGGGGTGGCTGGGTGATAGACATTGGGGAGGGTATGTGCTATGGTGAGCGCTGTGAATTGTGCAAGACTGTTGAACCACAGATCTGTACTTCTGAAGCAAATAATGCAAGATATGTTAAGAAAAAAGAAAAAGAAGAAGATAGCAGGAGGGGAAGAATGAAGGGGAGTAAGTCGGAGGGGGAGACGAACCATGAGAGACGATGGACTCTGAAAAACAAACTGAGTGTTCTGGAGGGGAGGGGGGTGGGGGGATGGGTTAGCCTGGTGATGGGTATTAAAGACGGCACATTCTGTGTGGAGCACTGGGTGTTACACACAAACACTGAATCATGGAACACTACATCAAGAACTAATGATATAATGTATGCTGATTAACATAACAATAAAAAATTTAAAAAAAAGAAATCAAACTCCCACACCTGACCTGCAGCCACCTGCCAGCAAACCAGCCCCTGTGTATAGTAACCAGCCCAGGAGGCCAGCCTGCTGCAAGTCACACCTGTAGGAAGTCAGACTGCCATCTCCAGCAACAACACAGGAGACAAAAACAATAACTTCTGTAACAATTAGCCCAAAGGGGCCAGGATTTGATTAATAACTAACAGCTCACCCAACTTTCATCCCAGCTTCCAGCTCAAGACCAACCAGAGAAAGCCAATGTGCCTGCCAACTAATCACATGGAGCACCTTTATTCTGGTTAGTACCTCTAGCTCCCCCAGGCTCCAGGTCCCATCTATGAAGCTCCCCCACTCCCCTGCCTGCCTTTGAGTCTCCCCCAAAATACAAGTGACGTGGTGACCCCCTGCTACAGCACAATTTGAGTAAGCAGATGTGCCAGGTCTCGTGCGGGCAGTCTTCATTTATGTCCACGCACGGAACACATAGTCCAAGGCCAGGCAGAGCAGCAGCGACCTGCCCCTTCATGTCGCCTCTGTACCGTGGGAGAAGCCCATGGAGGAGGAAGGCCACAGGTGGAATGTTTTGCAGCAGGTGAGGAGGTCCCTGGGAGTCTCGAGTTTCCCCCAGGATCACTGTGTCCATTTGCTGAAGGCTGAGAGGTGAATGCAGGGGAACAGAGGGAGCAGGTCCAGGGGCAGGGAACTGGGAAGAAAGAGGTTTGTGGTGAGTGGGCTGGAGCGCGTCCTGGGTTTGAAGCATCTTTCAGGACACGCACTGTCGTGACCGGGAAGAGGGCATGTCTCAGCCTCATTACTAAATGTGCAGGTGCACAGCGTCACTCACATTTCTGCCACAGTTTAAGTTTATTCTCGTTATCTTATTATTCAAACCACAGCCTTGTTCATCACTCTCCTACCACGATGCCCGAGTCAGTCCCAGTGGGAACCTCCGGGTCCAGAAAATCACAAGAACTCAGTGATGGGAGGGAAGGTTCAGCCTGGAAATAATGGGGTCTCGGGCTCCTTGGCCTCTCAGCTATTAAGGACAAGCCTGACCCAGCAGGAGTGTGAAGGGAAGGAAGGAAGGCTGGCTGAGATTCTGGAAATGTTCCATGTTCGAGTCCAGCTGTCCAGTCTGAAGGTGGAAGTGAGGCTCTGAGGTCAGACCAGATTCATGGCCCAGGGACTCAAGAGCAGGTTGGGGAACAAGCTGGGCAGAGGGAGCTTCTGATTCCGTCCACACGGGCTGCAGTAGCCAACCCACCAACCAGGTGGCTGAAATGACCTTCTCACTGCTCTGGAGGCTGGAAGTCCAAGGTCAAGGTGCTGGCAGATCCAGTGTCTGGTGAAGGCCTGTTTTTTGGCTTGTCCACAGTATCTTACTGCTGTGTCCTCGCATGGAGGAAGGAGTGAGGGAGATTTCTGGGGTCCTTTTATAAGGGCACTAATCCCATCATGGGGCTCCACCCTCCTGACCCAATCTCCTCTCAGACCCCACTTTCCCCAACACCATGACCTTGAGGGTTAGGATTTCTGCATGAACTTGCAGGAGACACAAACATTCAGTCACTATCAGCGTCCCCACATGGACGATGGTCGAGCCGGCCCCAGGCCAGCCTCAGGGAGGCTGAGTCAGGTGGAGATACTGGTCACCCTGGGACCAGGCTCTAGGACATGCAGACAGGAAGAGGGCAGCCAGCTGTAGGAGGACAGCACTGGGGGCTGGGGAGGGCCAAGGACTGGACGGCATCGGTGGGAGAGGCCGGCAGGGGTAGGTCACAGCAGGGCCGCAGCAACCAGCCTCTAACTTCGACAGCAAGCTGGGGGCTTGCCCATGGATGGCATTACTTATGATGACAACAGTGATGATTAGAGATTTTCTGGGGTTTCAAATTACTTAAGTTGCTTCCTGGGATACAAAAACCAGACAGTGAAGTTCAAGGTAAACTGGGTCAGGGAAAAGGGCCAGAACTCCAGCTACCATTAGCCCCAAGCTGGGTGAATGGAGCAGAAAGTAGCTACGTAACCAAAAGCTGTCGGATTGCCACGAAGGAGCACAGCATCCACCAGAACACCCACCCCACCCTAATTACTTGACAAATTCTAATAACCAGAACCTCATAAACTGGAATAAGTCATAATCTCCTACCCACTTTGATGTGTGTGAGGAGAACTGGTTGCAAATAAATGTCCACAGACCCAAATCCAAGCCGCCCACAAGGGGACACTGAGCCACAGGTGGCTTTAGGAAGGAGATGCAAGAGGGCAGCCAGCATCCTTGATATTCTGGAAAGTGAAAGAGCCCATTTATTTACTTTTCCATCCTCTCGATATCTGGAATGATCATGTGCGGCAAGCATGATGCTCGACGCCCAAGGGGTGTGGAGACTTGGGGTGTCGATGTCTGCTGATATTTTAGAGAACATGCCTGCTTGCAATTCCCAGCAGCAGCTCAGCTGGTCAAGATGATGATGTGACCTCGTCCATGTCCTCACTCTGATTCAGAAACAGAATTCAAGGAAGGAGGGACCAACAAGATGCTGTGGGCCATGACTACCTGGCCGCAGTACCTCTTCTTGGCAAAGGAGATGGAGCAGGCCAGGGACCAGCCCCAGTGGCCAGACTTCAACAGGCTCCAAGCCCCCACGCCACAGCCATCCCTCTTCCCCACGCTGAGGACATAAAGTCAAGAAAGAATGTGCTCTTCCAGTTACTATTTGTGGTTGCTACAAAGGAGTGTTTTAGATTAAGCAGGAGACATTTGTCAGCAGGTTTGGGAGCTGCAGTTCCAACTGGGGGATTGATCTCCCACAACAGAAGTGTTACCTGATTCCAGTGGTCATAGATCTTGTATGTTCGGGGACAGGTCCCCATCCCCTATGTCTCTATTCTTTTTAAAATAAAGTTGATTGATCACACACATGACTTAAATTTGGACGCTCACAAGACTGTGTGTATAAATAAATTTAAACATCAGGGAAAATCCTGTCAGAACAGGCATGCGGTTTGATGCTTGGTGTTAAAAGGATAATCTCCACGTCACATTGATTGACATTGCTTTCCAAAGGAGAAGTTGTTAAGTAAACATTTTTGGATAATTTCATAATTGCTGGACATACCTGGAGAGCCATGGGGGCAGCAGAGCATGAGGCTCAGGAATCACCTTCATGGAGAGCAGGCCTCTTGGCAAACTCGAGGGGGCTTGCCTGGAAGTGTGTGGGCGCCAGCAAGGACAATGAGAACACTCCATCTTAAGGGCAACAAAGTGAAGACACAAGGTCCCGCAAACAGAAATGAAATAGGCTTCTCCATCTCGCAGTCACGGCAGAGCCTGATGGATGCCTCCCTTCAGAATCAACCGCAAACTTTATTTAGAGATTTGGAAGGGAGTTTGGGGGGTGGGGGGTGGCAAACAAATATTCCCCCAGCTGGTTTTCCCTCACATTGAGATCTGTAAATAATATTCTGCAATAACGAAAGTTATGAACCAACAGTTCATATGGAGAGGAGAAAATATTGGCAAATAAAAACGCTCATTGCCCAGAACATAAACCATCATTTCTCCTGAGACTGACAAATGGAAACACTTACCTCATCCACCAAGGGGTGCAGCGACCGGGGACAGGGCAGGGGGCATGGAACCAGGGAGACCAGCTCAGCCCCCAAGCCAGGCGTCTATCCATTTGTCAGCTGAGCCCTCCATGTACACTCGAGGTGGACACTTAATTGCTCATAAAAATGATTTGCTAGGCATTTAGTGTTTTTAATAAACAATAAGGTGGGGGTTTGAGGACGAGAAGATGAAGTTCCACAGAACATTGGCTCTTTACCTTTCGAATCAATAAAAAGAAGCCTGTGGTAAGGGAGGCAAGCCAGAGAAGGAGTCGGGGGAGGGTGAATTGGATATAGAAAGAGGACAGACCCAGGCACAGCCAAGGCTTGCTTCTGGGGCTGTCCCAGCACCAGCCAAGCATGGCCCCACCTGCTTCCACACCCTTCTACCAGGCTACGTGTTCCTGAACAGGTCCATACCTGTGATGGTCTGTCTGGCATCATCCCCACTAAGGGAAGAGAATACTGATTGCCCACAGGCTTCCTGTGCCCTTCATCCTCACATCTGCCCTGGACACATCTAGGGATAATAAGGCAGGATCCCAGGGCTGGGGAAGGAATCTGCAGGCAGAAGCCCCATCTGTCTTGCACATGACTTCTCCCAGTACATCCTACAACCTGGCACACAATAGGTACTCAATTAAAAAAAAAAAAATGTGTCTAGGGTAATGGACACTCATGAAGGACCCCGTTCCCTTTTAGGGAAATGACGCTTGGAATTTTAAATAAACTGCAGAATTCTGGGACCGGAAGGGACCATTGGCCAGCTTCCCACCATCACCCCCAGTCTTTGAGTAGAGCTTCACCTAATCCCCCCACCACACACCAAGTGCCCCAAGACGTGCACCAGACTTCCTGGCACCTCTTTGCTGCAGGCTTCCCCAAAAGGCCACCAGCCCAAACATGTCACAGTAAACAAGCCCGCCTCACTGTCCTCTGAGCACAATGACTTTCTCCCCCATCCCTTCTTGGGGGCTGCAAGGCCCATGCTGAGCAGCCACTAGGCAGAAATGCCAGCCCCTAAATCAAAGACATACATCACCGGCCACCGAAATTAACACATTTTATGGAGCTGTAAATGATTTTATGATAAATAGGAGCTGAGGGTTATGAATCAGGTTATGCAATCACTTTCTTCCCCTCGGCCCAGATCCCTGTTGCTTTCAATTGAGAGGCAATACAGGGGGCGTGGAATGACATTTAGTTACATTAAATTGCTAACGCAACTTTTTTCCTTGCTGTTTTCCCCCACATAAAATAAGGATTAATGCCCCTTCAGCAACTTGGAGGCCTTGCTCAGCCAAGGTAAAGGACTCCGGTGCCCCTGGGTCACTGTTAGTTAATTCATGAGGCTCTGGTCCATCTCGGGGAAACCTGAAGGCCACGTCTAGACAGCGCTGGGCAGAACAGGCTGCTCGTTAGCAAAGCCACTGGCAAAAAAGAGGAAAACAGTGCCTCGAAATGTGGACGCACTCCTGAGTGGGCTCAGAGAACTGAGCCCCACCGCCCACCTGTCAGTCGGATGCTCCCTCGAGAGCAGGCTCATGCGGATGCCATGTTTGTCAGAGGCCAACCACAGAACATTCTTCCCAAAAACTGGTGCAAAGTAGCACAGGGTGGGGCACCATCAGGACACCAGGACTTATAAAGGACTATTATCCTGGAAAGAGAGCAGGAGAGGGAAGGAGAGGAGTGCAGGAGGAGAGGGGAGGGAAGGCAAGAAATAACTAAGGAGACGTGTGGTCCCTGGCTCGGCAGGGTCAGCACCTGTCACACCAAGAGGAAGTATCAATCTGGGGGATCCCAGAAAACCGATGTGCATCTTGGGTGTCCTGCTTTCCTGGATCCGGAGAAGTCCTCCCTGCAAAAACATGTAAAGACTCAATCCCACAGCCAGAGCACAAGCAGACCTCAGAGGCGCTGCGCGTTCAGCTCAGGACCACCACAATAAAGGGAGCCAAATGAATTTTTGGGTTTCCAAGTGCATATAAAAGTTATGTTTATGCTATGCTGTAGTCTCTGAAGCATGCAACAGCATTCTGTCTTAAACACAACAATGTATGTACCTTAATTAAAAATACTTTATTCCTAAGAACTGCTAACTATCATCTGGATTTTCAGCACGTTATAATCTTTTTGTGGGTGGAGGGTCTTGCCTCGATTTGAGGGCTGTCGACTGATCAGGGTGGTGGGTGCTGAAGGTTGGGGTGGCCGTGGCGATTTCCTAAAATAAGAAAACAATGAAGTTTGCTGCATCGATTGACTCTTCCTTTCATGAACAATTTCTCTGTAGCAGGCGATGCTGTTTGATCACATTTTACCCACAGGACAACTTCTTTCAAAACTGGAGTCAGTCCTCTCACACCCGGCCGCTGCTTTATCAACGCAGTTTATGTGGTTACCTAAATCTTGTGTTGTCGTTTCAACAGTCTTCACAGCGTCTGCACCAGAAGTAGGTTCCACCTCAAGAAGCCACGTTCTCTGCTCCTCCGTAAGGAGCAACTCCTCATCCATTAAAGTTTTATCCTGAGATTGCAGTGATTTGGTCCCATCTTCAGGCGCCACTTCTAATTCTAGTTCTCTCGCTGTTTCCACCACACCTGCAGTTCCTTCCTGCACTGAAGTCTTGAACACTTCAAAGTCATCCATGAGGGTGGGAGTCTGTTTCTTCCAAACTCCTGTTGTGTTGATATTTTGACCTCTTCCCATGAGTCTTGAAAGTTCTTAATGGCGTCTAAATGGTGACTCCTTTCCAGAGGTTTTCAGTTGACTTTGCCCAGATCCAGCAGAGGAATTCGTATCTAGGGCAGCTGTCACCTTATGCAATGTATTTCTTAAATAGTAAGACTTGAAAGTTGAAATTCCTCCTTGATCCATGGGCTGCAGGCTGGATATTGTGTTAGCATGCATGGAAACCACATTAATCTCGTTGTACGTCTCCATCAGAGCTCTTGGGTGACCACATGCATTGTCAGTGAACAGTACTATTTTGGAAGGGATCTTTTTTCCTGAGCAGTAGATCTCAACAGCGGGCTAAAAATATTCAGCAAACCACGTTGTAAACAGATGTGCTGTCATCCAGGCTTTGTTGTTCCGTTTATAGAGCACAGGCAGAGTAAATTTAGCATAGTTCTTTAGCATAGTTCTGGAATTTGCACAATGGTAAATGAGTATTGGCGTCAGTGTCCACTCACCAGCTGCATTATCCCCAAAAAGAGAGGCGGCCTGTCCTTTGAAGCTTTGAAGCCAGGCACTGACTTCTCCTCTCTAGCTATGGAAATGCTTAGATAAGCCTTCCAGCAGAAGGTGTTTTGTTTACATTGAAAGTCTGTTGTTTCGTGTCGCTGCCTTCATGAATCCTCTGAGCTTGATCTTCTGGAGAACTTGATGCAGCTCCTGTATCAGCTCTTGCTGCTTCACCTCGTGCTCTCGTGTTATGGACACGGCTTTCCTTAAACCTCACGAACCCACCTCTGCTGGCTTCAGACCTTTCTAATGCAGCTCCGTCCCCTCTCTCAGCCTTCAAGAATTGGAGAGTGAGGGCCTTGCTCTGGATTACGCTTTGGCTTAAGGGAATGTTGGGGCTGGTTTGATCTATCTAGGCCATTAAAACGTCCCCCGTATCAGCTCTAAGGCTATTTTGCTTCCTTACTCATGTGTTCACTGGAGTAGCACTTTTAATTTCCTTCAAGAACTCTTCCTTTGCACGCACAGCTCGGCTTTTTGGCAGGAGAGGCCTCGCTTTTGGCCTCTCTCGGTTTTCAACATGCTTTCCTCACTGAACTGAATCATTTCTAGCCTTTGATTTAAAGTGAGAGACATGGGCTCTTCCTTTCACTTGAACACTTAGATACCATCGTAGGGTTATTAACTGGCCTAATTTCAATATTGTTGTGTCTCAGGGACAGAGAGGCCCGAGGAGGAGAGAGACGTGGGAACGCCTGGTCTGTGGAACAGTGGGACACATCCAGTGTTTGTCTTTGCCATCTTACATGGATGTGGTTTGTGGCGTCCCAAAATAGTGACAGTAGCAACATCAAAGAACACCGATCACAGGTCACCATAAAAATATAATAATAATAATGAGAAAGTTTAAAATACTGCGAGAATTACCAAAATGTGATCCTGAGACACAAAGTGAGCAAATGCTATTGGAAAAATAGTGCCGGTAGACATGCTTTGGCACAGGGTTGCCACAAACCCTCAACCTGTAAAAACTCAATACCTGTGAAGCCCAGGAAAGCAAGGTGGGGCTATAAACTTTTAACTTGGAGAAAGAGGGAGGGGAAAACTAAAATAAATTAAATAACAGTTAAGATTCTTAGGTGAATGGATGCGTTGTTAAGCATGAAGAAAGTGGGCAGAGAACCAAGCCTCTTCAATGAAAACAGAAAACACTTCTCCAATCTGTGACTTTCCCCGTCAAGTAAAAACACAGTTCCCACTTGGACCGAAAACCTAGAACGGGATAAGGCTTCTCTCTTGCAGATTCTAGAACCATAAATAAGTCAAACATCTTCTCACTCTTCTTTGCACCTGCCTCGTGCCCCAAAGACATCTGAAAAAATACCTTCTTGGGCAACCAGTCCTAGGAGAGCTCCACATATCAATATTCCACATCCTGAGTGAGCCCCAGACAAGTGAGCAAGGTCAACTGCAGCCCATTTGGTAAGGAAGGCTGACAGAGAGACCCCGCAGAGGAGGTAGTGGGGCCACGCTCTCCAGGAGGGCAACCCCAGGCACACAGGCTTCAGGCGCCTGGAGTAGCCTCTGATAGTCCACAGTACATTTCAGAAACAGGAACAGTAAGCGAGAATTCTGGAAGTAATAGATCAACCCTTAGGCTCCAAAACAAAAATAAATCCACCTTTTTGGAAATGAATCCCCATCTCAGGTCTCCAAGGAGATGTCTGAGCCTCCCCTCTTTCTAGATAGCAAGAAAGCATTATACTCAGCTTGACACGCTCAGACGTAAGTTAAAGAAAGACAGTGATGGATGTGGGCAATATTGAGACAAAGCAAAAGTTCACAATAAGGGCACCCAGCACATATCCTGCTGTTGATGGGAACAGAGCCCCTCATCCAACCATCAACACCAGATCAAGTTGACATTTGCCACTTGAGTACCAATGTGCATACTTGAAAGCTTGGCATTCCTTCTTCATCACCAATACACATTTATTGCATGGTTACTATGTGCTTGTCTATGTCACCAGTGGGTGAAAGGAGAGAGCAAGGAGCTTCTGAACAGCTAAGTTTTAAGGAGTTCACTGGGAAATCTGGGGTGTACATATATGCCTGTCTTCACTGGTAACATTTAGCTGAGTGTTAGAAACTTGAGATACAAGTAGACATCCATATTCTAGACAATATCTCCCCTCCCCTTCTGCCCCACTCCAGCTCTGCAGGAAAAACAAAATGCAATATATCTGAGGAGGCCAGTGTGAAGACAGAAGCCTCAGACTATTTCTGCAATCCCTACCACAAAGCCGCTGGGCGGTGCTGGAAGCTAGGACAGAGCCCCTTTCAGACATGGTCAAGTTTCCATCCATGACGCCTGCAGCCAAGAAGGAGGTAAGAAGCACCAGACCAGCTTTTCCTAGCATGATGTGCCTCTCCTGCTCCTGGACCACCCAGAACACCTGTCAGAAGTAAAAATTCCCCGGACCCAGCCTAGCCCTTTAGAATCAGGACCTCTGGGCATGAGTCCTATAAACTTGCATTTACGGTTCCCAAATGCATCTTCTGTACAAACGGGTTTGTACAGAATATCTCACTCTGGTGTCTTCCTCTGAGAGTCCACACCTGCGCCAGACACACATCCTAAAACCACAGACACACCATACCTCTGGGCATCTTCTCTGCCCTCATCTTTCTGCGCATCCCAGAAATCATACTCTGGGAAGGGAGGATCAAGGGGGCCTTGGCCCTCTGCCTCCCTCCAGCTTCTGGAGAGGGTAGCTCCTCTGGAGATGCTCCCTAGCTCTCTGACATACATCACCATGTAATGGCTCATTTAGGGCTGTCACTCCACCTGACAGAGCTCAGATAGGGACAAAGCTTGGTTCATTCACTGCCAGATCGCCAGGGCCCGGGGACATGCCTGGCACCAAGGAGGAGACAGATGAGAGAGGGGTCAGCAGGTGAATGAACAAAAGCCCAACAACCTTACTCTTGCATGATTCACTAGTCTCTGCCCCCAGTCTTCCTTCATGGTAATAATAACAGCATGTCCCCATATCTGCAATGGGCTTTATAGATTATAAAGTGACTCACTGCACTCCACTCCACCACCCCAAATGGCTCAGAGTTCAGCCGGTCAGTGGGAAGCTCAGGGAGCACGCTGCCCTGGAGCTGGCAGAGCTGGTAAGTCACTAATGGTGCTGTGAAGGGGCTGGGCTAACACATACAGTGAGCCTGAAATGAGGCCTGTGCTCAGCAGAACAGTGTGCCACCTTGAACCTCCACAGGAACAGTCTTCAGAAAACCTGCAGGAGGAGACCCTTTCTCCAGCCACAAAGTTCAATTCCCCACCCCCATATCAGCACCCTCCCAACCCCAGGAGCTATCTCCTGAGCTGGACAACAAGGAAACCCCATTCAGCATCAGGGCAGAAGGCAGGGGAGAAGACACAGAAGAATAGGTCCGGTGGCCCCAGAGTTAATACCCAAGCCCACCATGGCCCCCAATGGCCAAGCTGACCACCTGCCATGCTTCTTTGGAAATAAATGCCTCATGGAGGGGAGGCAGGGGAAGGACAGAAGTGCTGACTCCAGGCAGCCTCGCTCTGGCCAATGGGCCACGAGCAGAAGTAACCAATTTCCCATGTGAAACCTCCCAGCAAGAAGTAGAGGGCGCCTTGTCCCAGATGGTGAAGCCATAAGTTGGAAGAGCTGCTCCAGCCTGGATCCCTGTGTGACTATGTGGAGCAGAGCCCCTGCTGACCTGCCCGGCCGAGTGCCAGCTGCCGTGGCTGAGCATGGCTTTGCTACAGCAGCCTGGCCTGGCCTTGGTGCAAAAATAAACATGATCCATCCTATGAAATCTCAACCTTGGGTTCACAGCTCTCTAATATTCTCTGTAATCAAATACAGATGCTCAAACCAAGGTGGATCATTTGTCACAGGGAAAAGCATTTGAGTCCTGAACTGAACTAGCCACTTTTTTTTTTTCATGAAACAACATTTTTACTTGAAAGAACAGTTAAGAGATAAACTATGGTCACTCAGACATGGGTATTTGGCAGAGGTTTGTTCAGTATATATAGAGTGAGCCTGTCACTCCAAGGGAAACAACTGGCAACGTTTGTTACCAATGATAGAATTGAGGCTTTCAAGCAAGAATTAGAATTTTGGAAGACTGGTCTCCACCCCCACGAGCTTGATAGCTTCCCAGTGCTCAGAGGCTTTTCAGATGAGGCAGGGGGTGATATTAATGAATGTGATTTCTTGAATAATGAGATGTGTTGACATTGGAAGATGTGCAGAACACAGTGAAATGGTATTTTCCAGACGACCAGTGAGCAATGTTACAAAATCACATGTGGGGAACACACCCACTGAAAGAATGGATTTTGATGTCACAGGAAAGAAAAAGTTGTTGATATGGTTTCTGAGTCCATACAGCAACCAGCCTTTAAAGAATTACCACTTGGTGACTTTCATTTCAGCATCAAAGCAGAATATCTACAATTACTTGTAGAGCATCCACAGAATATCTGATAAAAGCTTTTAAAACACCCCTCTATTTTCCAACTACGTACTTGTGTGAGGCTGTATTTTCTTCATATATTTCAAACAAAACAACATATTGCAACAGACTGAACACAGAAGTCGCTCTGAGAATCCAGCTGTCCTCTATTAAAGCCAAACATTAGAGAGGTTTGCTGAGAGGCGAAACCACGCCATGTTTTTCACTATCAGGGAGGGGGGACACATAATCACCCTTCCCAAACATGGTATTTGTGTCAATGTGTCATTGGGTTTGTTATTGTTATTTTTTAAAAACTAATAAATATATAATTTTTAAATGTCCCCATTTGCAACTTTAATAAAGTAAATATCAGTAGGTATAACCCACAGTCAGAAGCTCTTTGGGAACCTCTATAACTTTCAAGAGGGCAAAGTGCCTCTTGATTAACTTCCCATGCAGGTCCCCATGTCCAGCTCTGAGCAGCCTGAGGTGCATGAGGGGGGGGACCATGCTTCATCCTGGTGTCTGCACAGGGCCTGGCCCTACAGTCATGACCATGGTGTGTGCCACGTGAGTGGACAAAGAAACAAGAGAATGGGGCTTACCGTCTCAAAGGTCTTCTCTTTGGGTGGGACAGTCAGAGATCTTCACACCACAGCCTCCAGTGAGATCCTTGGTGTGGGAGCTCTTTGGTGTCCCTTCTGAATCCAGGTGGGAGAAGGAAGCACAGCCCTCCAGACCACAGCATTCTGGGTCCCCCGGGGTCTCCTGGAGCTCCGGAGACAGACGATCCAGGGGCCATCTGCCTCCCAAAGCCTTGGCAGCTAAATGAGATTTTACTGAAGCCAATAGGAAATAAGTGTGTTCCTTTTTAAATTACGAAAAACAAGAATATTGTACTAAAAGCTACATTAAAGTGTACATGGCATTTAACTGATCTAGCATAGTCATAGTTCAGTATGATTGACAGAGCAGTAAGCAGCAGATTAAAGGTTTTCCAGCCCGAGCTGCTCCAGGGAAAGTCCTCCTGGGTCCCGGTGGACCACGGTGCTGGATAGGGCTATCTCCCACCCATGCTGGCACCCAATCCAGCAGCAGGAAAGAAGGATTATTGCCACGAACACAAAGAGGCTGTGCCTTCACATGGCACTCCTAGTTATCTGTCTGATACCTGCTATTTTCCCAAAAGGATTTGGGGGCTCTTTTCACTTTGTAGACACACCCCCGCCTTTAACTGGGGCCACAGACATGCAGAGAACATGTGACCTGCTTAAGAAATGGAACAGCCAAAGTTGACCCAGGTCCCCTTCTGGCCCATAGACACCATGGAACCAGGGCTCTTTTCTGGTCTTTCAGGGGTGGTAAGACTGGCCACTTCCTCCTCCTTGACTCTCTTTGCCCTTTCTGAGTGGAAGGTACTGGAGATATATCAGTCAGAGCAATCCTCACCAGCTGCTGTAATGAACAGTGCCAAACGTCTCTGGCTTAGCAATGAAATGTATCTCTTGATCACCAAAGCATGGTTTGCAACAGGCAACAGTCCCAGTGGCCCTCCATAACAATGTCTCATGTATTGGGCTCTGGTGTCCTAGGGCTGCCATGGGATCCTCCCATCTATCCACATCGACATCCCATCAGCAGACTCGGTCACAGGGTCCTGAGCTCACTGCGAGGGAGGCTGGGAAGTGTCACTCTCCTGCGGAAGGAGCCACAGGCTCTTCCACAACCCGCACTCCAGTCTCCAATATTCTCTTTGTCCTTTCTCCCACACAGAGGACACCCAAAATCCACCTCCTGGTCACTGCATGCGGCACGAGCGTAGGCTCTCCAGGGAGGCTCGGAGTCTCCTCCAGCAGGTCTGGATGCATCCTGTGAATGAAAAGGGCAGCTGTCAAACCCCTCATGCACACACACCCATAAGTACCCAGGATCCGACCATGGGGCAGGGCCGAATTCACCCCATCAGAGCAGAGGAGCTGGGGAGATGAGCAGCACCGCCCAGCAGCCAAGAATCTTTAAACAGAAATCAGATCACATCTTCCCCCTGTTCAAAACCCTGCAGTGGCTCCTGACATGGTCCCCCTTCCCTTCTTCCCACCTCAGCATTTTTATGCTTGTCATCCCCTCCTCAGGGGCACCCCACCCTACTTGTTCCCACAGCCAGCAACTTCTCACTATGTAGGTCCCCACCCCAATGTCTAATCTTTAGAGGGATGTCTCTGGGAGTTCCCCGCAAAACTGCAGCCTCGTCCCTGAGTTTACACTGGGATATGTATGTGCACACTGCTGATCTTCTGTCCCTTCCATGAAGGAGTGCAGGAACCACATCTATCTGCATCACAGCTCTGACCCTAGGACACACCTGACACCCAGTAATACTCAGTGAATGTTTGTTGAATGAACACAGGAGAAACAAAAGGGGCTTCACCAGACCAGCATTTCTCAATCTGTTGGTCATACTAACATCTTCTGAAAGTAGATTCTTCAAAATGATAAACTATTGTGCATCAAAGGACACACTACCAAGAGAATGAAAAGACAGCCCATAAAATGACAGAAAATATTTGCAAATCATATATCTAATAAGGAATTAATACTCAGCATATACATAAAACCTCCTGTAACTCAACAACAAAAGAGCAAACAACCCAATTCAAAAATGGACAAAGGACACAAATAGACATGTCTCCAAAGAAGACATATTGATGACCAGTAAGTACGTGAAAAGATGCTCAACATCATTAGTCATTAGGGAAATGCAAATCAAGCCATAATGAGAGACCACCTCACACCTGTTAGGATGGCTGCTATCACAAAACAGAAAACAACAGGTGTTGGCGAGGATGTGGGGGGAAATTGAGACCCTCGTGTGCCATTGGTGGGGATGCAGACCGGTGCAGCCACTGTGGGAAACAGTATGGAGGCTCCTCGAAAAGTCAGACATAGAATTGCTGTATAATCCAGCAGTTCCACTTCTGAGTATACGCCCAAAACGGTCCAAGGTGGGGACTAGAACAGGCATTTGCACACCCATGTTTGTAGCACATTATTCACAACACACAAAAGGTGAGACAACCCTCATTTCCAACAACAAATGGATGGACAAAATGTGGTCTATCCATACAATGGAATATCATCCAGCCTCAAAAAGCAATGATATTCTGATACCTGGGTGGCTCAGTCAGTTAAGGGTTTGCCTTCAGCTCAGGTCATGATCTCGGGGTCCTGGGACTGAGCCCCATTGTGGAGCTCCCTGCTCAGCGGGGAGCCTGCTTCTCCTTCTCCCTCTGCCCTGCTCCTGCTTGTGCTCTCTCACTCTCTCATATAAATAAATAAAATATTAGGGGAAAAAAGGCAATCATATTCTGACACACAATACAATGTGGGTCAATCGTAAAAAGATGCCAAGTGAACTAAGCCAGCATAAGACAAATCTTGTATGATTCCACTTCTATGAGGCCCCTAGAGTGTATTTAACGCCACAGAACTGTCCACTTGCAAATGATAAAGGTGGTCAATTTTATGTAAGTATATTTTACCTCAGTAAAGAAAGAAAGAGAAAAACAGTTGATCCTTCAGTGAGGTCAGGAAAGTGCTGGTGTTCTTCATAGGAAAACTCTAGGAAACACTGAGGAAGAAAAGTGCTCGGCTGTGTGTTGTCCTGTGTTTCCTGACTCACTCGACTGCAGCACGTGTGAAACTTTTTGCACTCTGCCGATTTCACACAAACAGTCATACTGGGGACACTTTCAACTTTGACAGTCTCCTAAGTGCCAGGCACTGGCAGACCTGGCCTTAGCTCCATGGGTCTCGCAAGCTAGCGAGGGACACGGTGGCCCAGAAAGCCCCTTAGATTCCTGGCATGATGTAAGGACATTATTTTCTTTTTTATGGAGGCTTAATGAGGGGCACGTGGGTGGTTCCTGCCACCCAGCATCCCCTGCACCTGAGCAGGGTACCCCAGACTCTCAGAGCCTGCATCTGCAGCCCACGGACCCCCGAACTACAGGGAGGCAAGCAAGGACAGGCACACAATGGTCTCCATTTCTTCCACCAAAGCCACCTTCACAAGGCTCTTGGCCCAGCCCCTGGTCAGCGGTGGCCCAGCCAGGACCTTCAAGAGCTGCTGGAGGCGGCAGGCACCAGACCTCCAGGGCTCCTCCAAGTTCACAGCAGCCCCCGTGTCTTGGGAACAAGCCGGACACTGACATCTCAGAGCCTGCTTTGATGGTGCAGGTAAGGGGCCCAAAGAGAGGCTGCCCGCTCCTCCTGCACATCCCAGCAGCTGCTGGAAGTGCTGATCCAGCCCACACGGCCAGCTGGTGCCAGCGCCCAGGGCTCAGATGGCGTCGTGGCCACACCGGAGGCAGCAGCAGGCTACCTCCGGCTTCCCTTTCTGTGTGCCCCTTCCCAGACAGAGAATCCGAAGGCAGAGCCACACTGTGCCATAGCCTGGAAACTTCTTGGCTCAGAGGGAGCAGGTGGAGGTCCTTGGACAGGGCGGGTTTCTCCAGGGCCCAGGAAAGGCTGCAAAAAACCAGCTTGGCTGCTCCAGGCTGACCCCACACCACCCTTCTCCCACCTTGCAGAAGGGCAGCCTTTCTGGAAATCTGATTCTTCAGCATCCTTGCTTTGACCAGAGATATCTGATGCTTTCCCTTAGAATGAAGATGATTCCAACAGTATTTGGCTTTAAAGAGGCCTCTGAAGACTGAACGAAGCCACCCATGCTTGGCACGTACTAGGCATTTTATCCATGTGTATTATCAAGATCCATGAGGTCAGACTGTGTGCCCATTTTGTGGATTGCATGAAGACGGCCTTTTGTGAACGTTTGCTAAGTGGAATTCATGGGTCTATTTCTCCTGAGAATTTAAGCAAACCGAGAACCAAGCTGTGACCGCTTAGCTTTTCCATGATATTGTACCTTTCCTCCACTCTAGACTTCATTATCTGCAGCTGAGACTTGGGTCGCTCCTTCCCCATCACTGCAGATAAACTGATATTTCCTCCCAATAGATGGACCATTTGTCGTGAAGGAGACCCAGAAATCGTAGGGTACACTCATCCTGCCCTTACCGGCTGATTTTGCCTGCTGCCTCACAAGAGCACCGCAACTTGGGGGTAAGAGAGCAGCTGGGGTCGCTGCCCACATTTTACAGATGATGAATCTGGGTCTCGGGAAGTTTAAGTGATCTGCCCGTGGACACCCAGCTAATTAGGGAGAGTGGAGCGGGGTTGTGAAGCCGACTCCTTTCGCCTGGATCTCTTCCGTGCAGCGCTCTCAAAACACACTTCCACCTGGGAAACGGATTCAAAGTTGTCCGAGTCACTGTCCGTGCGAGAAGCTGGAGTTGCCTTCCAAATACTTCCGAGGGAAGTCACCTGCTCTGGGAAAAATAATAATTGATGGCGTCTAACTCAAAATGTGTGCTGGGCTGGATATGCCTCCCACGAGGGATGCCAAGAGCTGCTCAAAATGTTGGTGTTTCTCCAAATCAGGAACTGTAGCCAGCTGCTCTGCCTGGCTCACACTCTGCTCATTTCCACTTTTCCAGCTCATTCCACACTCCCGAGTCGTCACAAGTGCAAGTGTAAAGCAGCACTGAGATTCATCTCCACGAGCTAACAGCCTTGTTAATGTCCCTGCACAGCACGGTCACTGCTCTAATTTACCTCTCTGCCTTTGCCGAAGCTCAAAGAAAGCTCAGTGGCCGCCTCGGAGTTCACTAAGGAGCATCATGATGTTTTAGTCTCAGACCCCTCTGTCTGTCCAAACAGATTAGCTTCCTGGGAACGTTGGCTCGCACACCACAGAGAAATGGAAAGCTGACCGCTTGTGAGGCTCACGGGTCTGGACACCTTCTCAATTAAAAGTTGGAGACAGGTCCTCCGGTGCTCAGTCACCCGTCAGCCCCACCTCACACCCTCCCACCTGCAGCAAGGAGTGGTCCCTGAAAGGCACCTCAGTGTAGGGTCCCCTCCAGCGCCACGCACCCCCGAAATGTATTCATTTGTACTCCACAGCCGAAGGGCACTAATCTGGGCCATAAAAGCTCAGAGTGTGGTTCTCTGATGAGGGCCTCTTTGATTGGAGAATTAGTCATTGATCTTCCCTGAGACATTTCAGAGACGAGCCTTCAATAAGATGATCCAAACTCATTCTGGCATGATGAGGACTTAGCCAGCAGGCTGCCGCCCTTCTCGGTGGAAAGAAGAGTTTCATCCCTCACCCACCTGAGCCACCTGGAGCCCCACATGCTTAGTCTCAGATTAAAGGGTGGGAGAGATGAAAGAGAAGCCCCAAAAGGAAGTTTCTGACTCCAGTCCCCACGCGCTGGTCCCAGGGTCACATTAAGTGGCAGGTTACCTGCCTCAACCCCTGTTTCTTGCCCCCTGTACTGAGTTGAACAGTGTCCCCCCCAATTCACATCCACCCTTAACTTCAGAATGTGTCAACCTTTGAGGTTGGATGACGGTGGGTGTCCTCAGAGGACAAGGGAGGGCTGGACACAGATGCACGGATCACGCAGAACGGAGGCGAGGTGGCGGTCTACTAGCCAAAGATCTACTTGGCTAGTAGATCTACTAGCCAAGGATCACCTGTGGCCACCAAGGAGGAGCTGGGGGAGGCCTGGGATGGACTCCCCTCTGCCCCGCAGCGTCCGGAAGAAACCGGCCCTGCCCACAGCTGGATCTCAGACTTCTGGACTCCAGGACTGGGAGAGAGTAATCTTCTATTGTTTTCTGTCCTCCAGTCTGTGCTGCTCTGTTCCAGCAGCCCCAGAGAACTAACAGCCCCCAGACCTCCACGACTCTCCTGCACCCCTGAGCACAGCCAAGCAGGACCCCAAGCTAAGCAGCTGCTGAACTCACAGGCCTCTGTTTCTGCTTTGCTTCTCTCCAGGGCAGGAGAGGGGCTTGCATTTCTTTGTTCCTTAAGACCAAGGCTTTGGAGTCTATTCAGAAGTGAGCTCCAGGACCCCTTTGGGACTCACCCCAGCAGGCAGGGTCCCTCAGCTCAGCACCTCAAGCTGCCTGTCCCGCCCCTTATTCCCACATCTGTCCTTCCTAGTGGACAGAGAGCTCCCAGGACAGGGAACAAAGCCGGGCAAGGGGACACTGGTATGATTCCCACCAGCCCTCCACGGCTGCTTCCTGCGGAATCGGAGCACGGAAATGCTTCTTACAGTTCACCCTGAGAGCTGCAACGTGGAGATCAAAGGCGGACGCCAGGGGAACGGCCCTGATTTGCAAGGCCCAGAAGCATCCTGACAAGCAGGCACAGAGGGAGGCGTTTCTCTTAAAACCTCTGGCTCAGCGGCAGCTCCACTCTGGTCAGGTAAAGCAAGATTCCAAGGCCTGGTCCTTCCACTTCATTAGCTGCCCCCCCCCCCAAGGCTGGGGCTTAATTTGACAGTTTTGATCAGCAATTTCAAGACCATCTGGAGACCGAGACACTGGAAACTCCCGCCAGCTCTTGAAATAACTCAGCCTGGCTCTGCTCACCAGTGAGCAGCCGGCCCCAGAGCCTCCATATCCAGGATGCCGGGTGGGGCTCGCAGAATGAGCCAGGTTTAGATGTAGCCAGTGTCAGCCTCCCTCATGCAGAATGGGGGTGGGGGTCCAGACCCTGCCCAGGGCTGTCCAGCTCCCCTGACCACCTTCCTCGGAGGCAGAATCCCCAGCACCCTGAGAAGTCACTGGTCTCCAGCTGACCTCTGTGCTTGCCTCTGAGCAGAGCTCCGTCCTGGGAGGGAGGCCCCGCCACCAGCCCTCCCCTGCCCTCATCCAGACCAAAACCCCTGCACCCCACCCTAGCCTCTCGGGGTGGTGACCATTCTATTGGGTGCACACACCCTCCTAAAATGTAAATGGATAACAAAGATGGAACAGGGATTCCCATTCAGGGCATTCATCCAAGAAGTGAGCCATGGGGTATTTGAGTCTGTGGACGGGAGGGTCTTTCCATACCCTAAAAATCACACCATCTGCTTATTCACATACAATGGTCAGAACAGCTTCGGAGTCAAACAGACCTGAGTTCAAGCCCTGGTGTCCCACTCACCTCCTCGGCTGCCTCCACTATGAGTGGGGATTCTGGGACCTTACTCACAGTATTGTATTTTAGAAAGTATTGAGTACTATTGTCTGTGCTTTCTAAACCTAAGAGCACTCCACAGATGAGAGAAGTATTTTTATTCGTTGACCAAACCTTTATGGAGTGTCCATCAGCTGTACCAGGCATGACTTGGCCCTGGTCCATTACCACGGTCCAAATAAAGACCCTCTGCGTGGTTCTTCTCACTGGGAGTCAAAGGGGTGGCTTCCCAAGGCAATCCTGGAGGCACAGAGTGGGGAGGTGAACTCCCTTTGGATTTCAATCACCCCAGAGCTAACCTGCCCTGAAAGTTGGGAAGAATAGTGGAGCCGAAGAGAGGTGACAGTCAGGAGAGAGGACGTAGGTGGACACAGTCACAGCTCAGGATCCTAAACAAACCAGGGACGCTGGCGTGCCTCACATCCGGAATGCCTGTGGAGATCCCGCTGGAAACTCCTTGGGAATCACAGGCAAGCCCAGCCTGTAGCAGGCACTTTGCAAAACACGCTGTCCCTGTCCCCCTACATCTTGCAGCAGAAGCTTCTCTGAATAATTCAGAGGCATTAGTTAAATCAGGTCTCACATGCCTAAATCCATGTGACTCTCTAATCAAATTATAGTGAATCGATGCTGTTAAGCTCTTATTAGCAGTAATAGTATTTTAAAATAACAGAATTTTTTCATGGTATGTGATGGAGTCTTTAAGTAATTTTGTCCTATCAGCTTCCAGCTAGCATCTGTGGTTCCCCCTAGCCATTAATTTTGCTGAAAATTAATGTAATAGTCAGCTTCTGTTGTAGTAACAAACAGTCCCACTATCTCAGGGTCTTACACCAAATGTGGTTTTCTTCTTCATTTTCCATAAGGGCTATTTACTAACTAGGTTCTGCTGGGCTCTGCTGGGCTCTGCTGGGCTCTGCTGGATTCTGCTGGGCTCTGCTGGGTTCTGCTGGGTTCTTCCAGGTTCTGCCAGGTTCTGCTGGGCTCTGCCAGCTTCTGCCGGGCTCTGCTGGGCTCTGCTGGGTTCTTCCAGGTTCTGCCAGGTTCTGCTGGGCTCTGCCAGGCTCTGCCGGGTTCTGCCAGGCTCTGCCTGGCTCTGCCAGGTTCTGCTGGGCTCTGCTGAGTTCTACTGTATTCTGCTGGGCTCTTCTGGGTTCTACTGGACTCTTCTGGGCTCTGATGGGTTCTGCTAGGTTCTGCTGGACTATTCTGGGTTCTGTTGGGTTCTGCTGGGCTCTGACAGAATTTGCTGAGTTCTTCTGGGTTCTGCTTGGTTCTTCTGGGCTCTGCTGGGTTCTTTGGGCTCTACTGTGCTCAACTGGGTCTGTTGCATTTTGTTGGGCTCTACTGGGCTCTACTTGGCTCTTCTGGTTCTTCTGGGCTCTGCTGGGTTCTACTGGATTCTTCTGGACTCTGCTGGGCTCTGCTGGGTTCTACTGAATTCTTCTGGACTCTGCTGGGCTCTGCTGGGTTCTACTGAATTCTTCTGGACTCTGCTGGGCTCTGCTGGGTTCTGCTTGATTCTGCTGGGTTCTGCCAGGCTCTGCTGGGTTCTTCTGGGTTCTGCTAGGTTCTTCTACACTCTGCTGGGCTTCCCTGGGTTCTTCTGGGTTCTTCTTGGTTCTGCTGGGTTCTGCTGGGCTCTTCTGGGTTCTTCTAAGTTCTGCTAGGTTCTACTGAGCTCTGCTGGGTTCTTCTGGGCTTTGCTGAGTTCTTCTGGGATCCTCTGGGTTCTGAACTCTGCTGGATTCTACTGGGTTCTGCTGGGCTCTGCTGGGTTCTCCTGGACTCTGCTGGATTCTAATGGAATTTGCTGGGTTCTTCTGGACTCTACTGGACTCTGCTGGGTTCTTCTGAGCTCTGTTGGGTTTTCCTGGGCTCTGTTGGATTCTAACAGAATCCTCTGGGTTCTTCTGGGTTCTGCTGGGTTCTTCTGGACTCTGCAGGGTTCTGCTGGGCTCTGCGGGGCTACACATGTGTTTTTTTTCTAGGACTCAGGCTCAAGGAGTATCCAAAACCTGGAACCTGATGTTCTCATGGTGAAGGGCAGGAGTAAGGGCAGCAGAGCCAAATCATGTGTGCACATTTAAAGCTTCTGTCTGGAGTTGGGTTGGGGGAGGGCTATATCACATCCACTCACTTTCCTTTGGCCAAAGCAAATTGCATGGCCACACCCAAGGTCAAAATGCAGCAAGAAAGGGCACTTTGCCTGCATGGCAAGGAATAGGAGGTATCATAGGCTTAATTGTGCCCCCAAAACTCGTACGTTTTCAGTAATAACCCTAAGAACCTCAAAATGTGATCTAATTTGGAAATAGGGTCATTACAGGTGTAATTAGCTGGTCAAGATGAGGTCATACTGGAGTAGGCCACCAATGTGACTGGTGTCGTTATGAAAACAGGGAATTTGGGCACAGGCATACATGTACAGAAAAACCTTTACACTTCATTTTTAAACAATGTAAAGATGAAGGCAGAGATAGGATGATATACGTATAAACGAAGGAATGCCAAAGATTACCAGCAAATCACCAGAACCTAACAGAGAGGCCTAGAACAGAGTCTCCGTCAGAGTCCTCAGAAGGAACCAACATTGCTTAAACTTTGATCTTGGGCTTCTGGCCACTAGAACTGTGAGAGAATGAATTTCTGTTGTCTATGCCACCCAGTCTGTGGTGCTTTGTTATGGCTGCCCAAGAACACTAACTCATTCCCAAGAAAAAACAAGTAATTGTGAGAAAATAATGCAATGGACCACAGTTGAGTAGCCAGGAGAAAGTGTGAGATGGCAGAAGACCTTCCTTCTATGTCATCGGTGCTGGGCTTGCTGAAATGCCATGCAAGCCCAGAGGAGTTGACTTTTCTCACATTCTTGCCTCCTAAGAGTTTAAGTCTGTGTGGCGCTACCTGGTTGTGATCTTCTAGCAGTGAGCTTTGGGAACAGAAGCTATATTTCCAATCTAGTGTTATTACTGACAGGTAGTGACTCCAGCTTTTTGATATAGCAGTTTTGATATGACAATTCCACTGGGGATGTTTCTGGACCTCTGCTATGAAGATGTTATATCCCAAGGATTCCCTGAGAACATCCAAGAGGCAAAGGGTCCCAGAGGAACAAGTGGACTTTGAAGTCACAGAAATCTACATCCAAGCCAAGCTCTGAGGGTGAGGTGGAATAAACACACTCCTCCCTGCCTCTCCCACTGTGTGTAGCTATACACATTGCACAGAATACGTGGAACAGCTCTGTGAGGTCTCTGAAACACAAACATCAGGCAAATGGAGGGAGACCAGAGTTCAAAGTATCCATGAACCTGTGATGAGTTTATCATTTTGTCTTCCTCTGGTATCTTCCAGTCTAGACCCAATCCAGCCCAGAATTGAGCACGGACAAGAACAGAAGCTCCAGGAGAAGCTCTCTAGCTCTGTTTTGAGGAGTGGATCTCTAACACTCAGAGAGAGTAGAGGAAATGTCCCATTTTCTTTCCTTCTTCCATTCTTATACCCCAAACTCCAAGTATTCCCAATGTGGCAACACCAATAGCAGCATCAGGGAGAACCCAAAAGGGCCTAAAATCCTTCGGGAGAATCTTTTTCTCCAGTTAGGAAAGTCACGGTCTTAAAAGAGTGGAGTAGATCCCACTGCCTTTACCCTTTCTTTGTCCTCCCACAATTTAGCCCAAGCAAAATTTGTCATAGGAAGTACATGCCAGGGTAGGAAGTACATGCCAGAGCAGGATAAATAAAGCCCTAAATTTATGGCCACAGAAACATAAAGGGGAGCCCCCAGAGAATCAGAAAGAATCAGGGATACTTCAGAGAGGGAGAAACTTGGGAAACTTCCGGAATTTTTCCCAAACCATGTGTATGTGGATCCAGTCCTAACCCATGTGAAAAAAAGACACTGAGAACTGAGCTAAGAGACAGACTACCTCCTAGGTCCCAGGCTGGCCACTGAGTGGCAGAAAGGAAGGACAGATCCAAATATCAATGCAAGGACTTTAAAAATGAAACTTCATTTCAACCCCCACAACCCTTAGTGGGCTGGCCATAACTTGTGGCCTGAACATAAATAAGCTGATGGTCTGTCAAATCAACAAAAATATCAGCAGTCTACACAGGATTTAATTAAGACACAGAGATCCATAGCATAATATTCAAAATGTTCAGAATGCAATCCAAAACTACTCAGCATACAAAAAAGCCAGAAAATCTCAACACTGGTGAAAAAAGACAAAACAGACACGAATGCCAAGGTGATACAGATATTGGAATTATTTGACAGAATTTAAAGCATCTACTGTAAAAAGTCTCCAAGAAGCAAGGAGACACTCTTGAAACTGATGGAAAGATAAGTTGTTTCAGCAAAGAAATAGAAGATACAAACTGAAAAATACAATCACTATAATTTTTAATAAGCCATTGAATGGGCTTTATAGCAGAATGATGATGGCAGAGGAAAGAGTCAATGAACATATAGATATCTCAATAGAAAGTATCCAATCTGAACAGAAGAGAAACAGAAAAATTGAAAGACATTAACAAGAACTCTGGAATCTGTGGAGCATTCCGAAACCAAGCTCTGACCCTTTACAAGGTGAGTGTCCTTGGAAAGGTTTCGAACTACAGTTTCCTCACCCCTAAGTAGAGATGACCTTTGTCTTCCCACTGGGTGTCAACATATATCATCTCAGTAAATCCTCAGGACAACCACCTGATACAAGCATAGGCAACAACACCTTCATTTTACATATAAGAAAACCGAGGATGTACAGAGCCTAGAAGCTTTATTCAACCTAGTGATAACGATGGGCTTTTAACTTGACAGACCAACACCAGAGCCCATATCCTTACTCTTGACAGCTATCCTGTTTCCTTCAATGAAGAGCTGTGCTCATGATTATGGAGGGATGGATGGATGGATGGATGGATGGATGGATGGATGAATGGATGATGCAGTTTGGCAAAATGGGACAGGGGATTCATGGAAAATTTAGAATCCTGAGATCGGTCCATCTCACCACACACTAATAGCATGACCCAGAGCAAGTTACCTCCCCCACCTCAGCTAAGCTTCCTCATCTATAAAATTAAAAGTTAGATTATATTATCTCTAGTGCCATTGTCAACTCTGACAGTTAAGGATTTCAGTCATCTTCCTCCAGTGACATCCAACTATTGCCTGAATACACCTTAGGGTCACTTGCCATTCACTAGAGGGCATGCGCTGTCCCGGGTGCTGAAGGGCAGAGCTGCAGGCCATGAGAGCTGGCGATTTTTCTGAGCAATGTCTTTCCCTGGGGCTTCCTCCAACCTTTCTGTGTGAGTTCCACTGAATGCTGACTCTGTTTATGAGCGTATTTCATGCTGGAGGGAGCCGTTCAGGTTAATCCATTTTCTCTCCCAGGCTCCTGCCTCTTGACAGTATGTTTAAGACTTCTCGGCCCAGCCCTGAAAAAGTTCCCTCCCAGGCAGTTTGTGTCTGCAACCATCGCCCTTCCTGCCTCTACCCAGCTGCAATTCTCACAGTTCTCTTCCTCCCAGTTCATCTGTCCTTTGAAGACTTACCTGTGGGGCTATAACAGGCCCCAGCCTGCCAGTCTGAGGGGCCTTGGATTTGCGGCAGAAGAAACCTATCTAGAGGCCAAAAAAAAAAAAAAAAGCAAGCAGGGGTTCTGTAGATCCAGTTGTAAATTCAAGGGTGCAGCATCTAGTTTCCCACAGCACAAGATTTCTGAGATTCCCAAGCCTGGTAACTGGACCACATGTGAAACCAAAGAGGAGCTGGGTGTGGAACCAGGAAAGCATCATCTTGGGCCAGAGAGCAGGAGATTGTGAGTCAGCTGGGGAGCTGTGTGCCACAAAGATTCCCATCTCCCCACCTTTCCTCCCATTCTAACTTGGTTAGTGGAAGAAACACAACTCCAACCCACTGAAGCTTCGTCTGTGGAAAGGATCTAGGGGAATCTCACAGAATTCAAGGAAGAGTTGGTAGGAAGAGCAAAACTAGAGATGGGCCTCAGGAATGACTCGATCCAGGGACCAGAGTGCTTCAGGTCATCCCCTAAAATATAACATGCTTCTCTGTGCACATTTGTTTCACTCTCCTTTCCTCCTGAAGACTGACTTTTTTTGCTTCCCAACCCTTAAGGAAAAAACTGGACTCCAACATCTCTGGGGTTTGACATGTTACTGCTTCAGCCACCCAAAGAGAGACTGTCCCAATTTCTATCTTTCCCAAATCCAGAGCTCCCAGGAAAGGGATTTAATGGCCTAGCATGGGTTGGGCACCCACTCTTGGACCAATTCACTATGGCAAAGGGCTAGGGTCATTCTTGGAATCCCCATGTGCCACTGAAGGGCAGCAAGGCAGGGTCAGGATGGGAGGGAGAGGAACAGGGGCTCAGGAGCCCACTCCATTCACAATGACGCATGTCCTCCCTTGTTCCTGGCCATCAGAATGGCCTCAGAAATGGGCATTGGTGATTAGCAGTCTATCCTGGAAACTCGAGGATGACCAGCTCTTCTTTCCATCCTCTGTGGCTTCCTTGTCACTCTTTCATATCCAGAATTACCCACAACGTGAAATGGGTCAGATCCTGTTCACACAGGAGATTGGAGCAGTAGCTCTTGACTCTCTTCTTACTCTCTTGAATCAGTATATTCCTGCAGCCTCCTCATCCATCCTGTGGCTGACCCACTCAGGAAGCTCCAGAAAGCAGGACAAGAGTCACTTTTCACACTCCTTGTCAGCCAGACAGACTCACACTCATTAGATGCCACCCTGGACCCCTGTCCTTCCACTTGCCATAAATCCACTGCCCCATGCCACAGTGGTTTTCCTGGGAATCCCTTCATCCCTGAGGGCTTTGTAAATAAGCCCCCTCCCCTGCTAGGGTCCTTCTCTGATGCATTTGGACTTCAATTTACACAATAGTCACACTGACTAATGTACACTTTCTCATCAACTTCTTTTCTACTTTTATTGAATTGTTTTCCCTTTGGCTTACTTTTAAATCTCTGCCTTCTCTTCTGCCTGACCTTTACCTTGACGTATTTAATATTACCGCTGTAAGGTTCTTAGTCTGCCTGTCCCATCTGTCACAGACATGCCCCCACACACAAGGAATTCATAGTTTACAGGATGGAAACTTTGGACAAATGAAGCATCTTTCATAATGTGAATTTCTGCCCACCTTGTTTTCGTGGGCCCGAGAAGTTCCCAACATCAATGGCAGTCTTGCCCTGCCTTCAAGTCATCACATTACCACCAAGTTAATTGATGACCGGTCTAAAGCACAGTCACAATATTGGAGGAAGACAGACTGTTTCCAACAAGTCTCTGGGATAGAGGTACATTGCTTCCAATTTGGTCACACTGTTTTTCCTCCCAGTGGTCCCTCTACCCAAGGATATGCTGGAAAGCCTGACGCTAAAAGGCATCTGCTCCATATCTGAGGATTTAACATGCTTCTGATGCCTGGAGGGCAGGCTGGTCTCTGAGCAGCACAAACATATCCGATGTTTAGACCCCTTTAACCCACCAAGGGCCCTCCTGGTCACCTGCTGTGCTCACCCACATATCCTCCCAGTGTCTAGGACAGGCTTTTGAGTATGAAGCTACCATGAATCTCTCTCGCCTTGCACTGATGTCAATACGAGCACCTGTGCTAGCAGATGCAGGTCAAACATCTAGATAGTTTACATCATGTAACTTCTTGCCTGGCACAAATTCAGAGGGAGAAATCTGCTCTCATAAGAGGTCAAGGAAGGCTTCACTAGCACATTATTTTTTAAATTGGCTTTCCTGGAAAAGATTTGAAAAGGGCCAAAAAGAGAGAAAATGTTGTTCCTTCTAAGATGGGCCAAAAACACTTTTCTCCTACTACCTAAACTTAACAAGTGTTCATTTGGAAAATTCTGGAGTCAGGAATTAAATGGGATTATCTGAGTATATCGGAATATTGAAAGACTCACGTCCACTCCTACATGTGAAGTCTCTTTGGAGTTTCAAACAAAAAATAGAGAATTCGACCCCATCCAGGTATGAAGATCCATCTTTTCTAGAAAGCCTTCCTGGGTTGTTCCAAACTCCCAGTCTCTCCTTTCTTGGAACTCCTGAGGTCTCCACTTAGGTTTTACAATTTCTTACCAAGAGTGGTAATTATTTATTTGCCATGGCTATAATCTCTCTTGCTGATTATACATTTCATGGACAAGGCCTGGGTCTAATTCCTTTCTAACGTACATGTGTGTATATGAGGGCACATTAGCAGACATGGATCCTAGCATTAATCCAGCCTTGTATTAATTGGCACCTTTCCAAAGGCAAGTGGTAAAAATCCCAACTCAAGCACCATTGGGTGAAAAGACAATTCATTTGTTGGCTTAACAGAGAAATCTGAGAGGGTCTTGCTTCGGGTATGGCTTAACGTAGGTGCTCTTCAGGACCTGGTTTCCTTTCAGTTCTCAGCTTTCCTTTCCTTGTGTTGGTTTCATATGAGGCTCCACAAGGTGGCACCTGGCATCTCCAGGTTCAGGTCAGCCCAGAGTTCCAAGCGCCAGGAGGGAAAAAATGCGTACCCCTTCCCAAGAGTCTGCACCTAGGCTTCAATTCATCTGATTGACCCTGACCGGAACACATGCAAATTCTGAACTGGCTATGGGGTTTGAGGGTCTGGTTGGCCAGATCTGGGTGATACGTCCATTCCTGGACCAGAAGTAGCAGTAGCTCCCCCAAAGCATAAGCACCAAGAATGGGAACTGGGGGAATGTTGAGGGTCCTCCACCAGGACAGAGCAGATGAGGGAGAGCACCAAATTTATAATAGCAGCCCTGGAAATTAGTACAGGCACAAATGGGAACTCACTAGAAAGAGAGAACTAGTCCCTCGGCTTGAGTGCTGGAGCGAGGGCACAAGTTATAGAAGTGGTGCCTGAGGGGTGCCTTGTCCTGCTGACAGCTGCTTTCCTGGCCACATGGGAGGCAGAGGAGGAAGTAACCAAGGGCCCTGAAGCCCAGGAGAAGGAGCAAGTGGCCAGAACGTGGACGCCCAGGATGGTCAGACCTGAACCTGGGACAGGACACCTAGTGAGCCCAACCGTCCCCAAGGCCAGGCTGGGAACCCCCCAACACTGAGAACTTCTCTGTTTGTATACACCCAGCTCCCTCTCAGCTTGGCCTTCCCGGGATGTGTCCAAATAACTTAGGCGCGCTGAGACCCTATCCGCTTCCTCTTCAGGTCATGTAGCAGCGGTTGTGACCCCACACCACCCACTAGACAATGGGACCATTTCAGCCCATGGTGCAGTGTCCCCGAGCCTCAGGAGACAGCGTAGATCTCCTGGACCACTGACCGCTTCTCTTTTCCTGCCCATTACCCCTCCCCATGTGTTGGCAGAGCTGCCCCTCCCCCCGAGGGTTGCCGCAGGAGACCAGACCCGTGTTTATGTATATGGCTCAGAACCGGAGACCCGCAGCTGCCTCCCAATGAGAGGGAACATTACCGAGGACTTGAACCCACCCAGAGCAGGCGAACCTGCCAGGTCAGCACAGGTACCAGCCCAGGAAGGCGCTGGGAGAAGGTGAGCCTCCCCCAGCTCCCGATGCAACAGACAGCCACACATGGCTGGCAAAATCGGAGTTGCCAGTCACAGCCGACGGAGGCCCTGGATGAGCACTTGGAGCCTCTTCAATTATGTTGTTTCTGTGGACAAAATTCCCTCCCCCGCAGTCCTCGCTTCTGTCAAAGGGAGCCCTGCCCTCCGCTGCTGCTTTGCTCCAGAACTGCCAGAGTCTGGGGGAGGCCTGACAGGGAGCCGTTCAAGGAGAAAGGACACTGACCTAAATGTCCTTCGTCCTACCACAGACCTGGCCGTGCACCCAGGTGGTGCTGACAGCAGAGGGCTCGGGTCAGGCGCCAGTGTGGGTGTGGCCTGGAGCAATGGCCTTGGCCCCTCTGATCCTCAGTCTCCTCCATGGAAAAGCCCCCATGCACGTGTTCATGTGCACACTGTCTGAGAATTAAATGAGACATTCATGTGGCAGATGCTCTTAGGGGTCTCCTAAATATCTGCCCTCATCTCCTTCCTTAGAAACCTATGTGGAGCCTCAACGTACCCCCTAAACAACAGCATTTCCCATCTGACCAAGGAAACAAGGACACTGTGTGCCCCTTCCACCGAAAGGACATGCATGGGCCCCCACCTGCCCCTGTTCCCTTTCTCTCATTACCTGTAGCTGTGCTGGCTGAAGAGCTAGTAGGACTCCCGGGAAAGCCCCACTAGGGCGCTGAATCAAGTAGAAGATGCATCTCTTTTATCTTCCCCCACCCAGGTTCTCTTTGTCTTTGGCTAGAATAAGAATGTGATGGCTGGAGCTCCAGCATCTAGGTTGGCTTATGAGGTAACTTTAAGAATGGAAGTCTTGCGTGGCATAGAAGGGACACAGAGGATCCCGCATCCCTGACAACATCACCAACTCTGAGGCAGCTCTTTATTCTCTATCCCTTAGGCTCTTATGTACCTGAGCCAGGGCTATATTGGGTTTTATGGTACATGAAACCACACTTTATCTTGATGATTACAATATATAAAGCCATATGCACAGGGTCCAGCACATAGTAAACCCTCAATAAATAAAAGTAGCTATTTATCAGGTTGGCCCCAGGACTCCATTCTGCCTCTGACTTAGAAATTTGGAATTATTTTTCCTTCAAATAAGTGCCATACACATGCCCATCATCTTTTCAAACTTAGCTACAGTTCAATTAATATGTGGATTTTTTGGTATCGTTTGTCTAACCACTTGCAAGAAGCTTTAATAAAGATCCTTTCACAGCTCACAAACTCTGTCATCTGATTCTTAACAAATCATCCAGCTCCCAGGTCCCTCACTCCTGCTTGAAACACAGGCCCAGAGAGGCTCATCTGCCTGTCCAAGTCCCCCCAGCCAGCTCGCGGCTGGGTTCTGGCTCTCGGTCTCCCAGTCCAGGACCTCCCGGACAGCGCTGCTGTCACTGGGGTCCCTGCGCTCCAGGAGTCTGTAAACAGCAAAGGCTCAATGTGTGCAAGCAGAGTCAACTGCCAAGAGCACAGGGAGGGGGCAGGGGCCATTCAAGCACAGGAGGTGGGGTGGACGTGGCGGAAGGAGCTGAGAGAGACCCGGAGGAGAAGACAGGCCTTCCCTGGGCTGGAGGCCGGGCGTCTGGGAGGGGTGTCAGTAGGACCACGGGCAGCAAGCGCACCTGCGTGAAGCAGCAATCAACCCCCTCGGGTGTGCCGCTATTCAAACCATTGCCTGCGTATGGAGCATCCCCAGCGTCATGCGGGCTTATTTTTCCTGCATTACCCCTGAGCCTGGTGGTTTTCTCTAATTGCGCTCAGAATCTGGAGAGGACCCACTTCAGCCTGAACGCGTGGTTCTGCCGTGTCTGCCTCTGCCCACCAGCCACGGCCCGCCCTGCCACACACACACAGCCCGGCACGCGACTCAAGCCGCCCAACTGCTGCCGTGCAGTTCCCGACCCCTCTGCCCTCTGCCCCCCATGCCAGCTCCTAGGGGCTCTTGCAGGAAAGGTCTCTCAGCAGAAAGCGTGGGCAGGACACGTGCATTTGAGGAAACATTGCCAGGTCATCTTCTAAAGGGCATTTGGGGAGTGAAAGATGGTCTGGAGGGAACAGTGTTGGGTAGCTGCGCTCTTCCTAAATTAGAAAGAAGAGCCCCCCAGTCCAGGGCCTGCCGCACGGGAAGGACCCAACAGCTGCCAGCTCTGTGCCCCGTGTCCTCAGCGTCATCCGTGAGCGACTTCTGCTCTTCCACAAAATCCACGGAGGCGAGGCCACGAGAGCCCTCATCTTTGTGGGTGCGATTATGTGTGTATCTGTTGCTGGGTTCACTGGCTCTGGGGATTTTGCAAACTTCATTCTGCATCTTCCCCAAGAGCATGGAGGGGTCCAACACTGCCTACATCTCCAGTGTGAGGCAAGACCGGCTTTGGGTGTGTGTCTTTGCCACAGACAGACCCGTAGGAGGGGGGCTCCAATTTCTGAAAGCCTCCCCTCTGTGTCCCGTGAATTCACAGTGAAGGGAAAGGTTAGCACCGGGCCCTCTGCCTCACTGAAGGGAAACGATGATTCATGCCTGACCTTGGCTGACCCAGCACCAGGCTCGTGAAGATAGTCATTCCAGCATGATTTTGTTTGCTTTCATCGGTTTGTTCCTGCCTCTGACCTTTGGCACAGCCCAAACTTCAATCAGATCTTCAGAAACTGGCGTCTCCTCTGTACATCAAAAGCACGGACAGGCTGGTGGGAGTTGGGGGTGCTCGGCATCTAGGAAACGCCCTTGGTCATGCCTCCCGTCGTTTGCAAAGCCGTGTGAGACTAGATCCCTCAGCTGCCGTGCGGCTGTCAGATTATGGAGTTAGAAGTCCACGCCGTGGAACATAGTGCCCGAGACCATCAAAGGCTGCTGGGGCAAACAGGAAGACGAATTCAGGCTCTTATAAAAGACTGACACCTAGGGCGCCTGGGTGGCTCAGTCGTTAAGCGTCTGCCTTCGGCTCAGATCATGGTCCCGGGGTCCTGGGATCGAGCCCCGCATCGGGCTCCCTGCTCGGCAGGAAGCCTGCTTCTCCCTCTCCCACTCCCCCTGCTTGTGTTCCCTCTCTCGCTATCTCTTTCTCTGTCAAATAAATAAAAAATCTTAAAAAAAAAAAAAAAAAAAAAGACTGACACCAACTCCCACACTCCTGAGATGCCATCAGCCTTTTGGGGGAAATCCATGAGGAATTAGCTTAAGTGGCAAACACTGGCCAAGCACAGGGAAAGGCCCCTGAAGGGACTGAGGGGAGCAAACCAGGCCAAAAGGCCCGCCTGGAGAACCCCAGGATCCACGGGGCGCAGGGCGGCCGCCTCAGGGTGAGAGGGTCTATGGCTCGGGGGTGGGACAGAGCCACCCCGGGAGCAGGCACTGACCTGTACCAGAACACCAAAGCCGAAAAGCAAGACCAAGTGGATCCAACTGTTTCCGGGGAACATAACCACACCCCAGAAAAAAGCCCCAGCCGGTCCCCACCCAGCCGGGAAGGGCATCCATGCCCAGGGGTCCCTGCTGCCCAAGGAAGGGGTGAAGCAGGTTCCCCCCTGCCCTCACCTGTCTCCACTATGAGGAGCAAAGGAGAAGCTCACGGGCGAGAGAGAACGGTTTTTTGGTTGGTGGGGGAGGAACAGAGACAAAGAGAGAAGGAAGGAGAGGGAGGGACAGAGCCGGCAGAGCTGATTCCACGATTCTAGACAGCAGCAGGTCTCGGGATAAATCTGCCTCCGTGGTCGTCAGTGGTTTCCTCCGGGCCTCTCTCCAGGGCAAGCGGGCAGGCTGGCCCCGGAGGCAACCGCGTGTCAATTAGAGGCAAATTAGAACTTCTGAGCTCCCATTCGTGCCTCCGAGGTTGGAGATGTCGGGCATAACCCGTCAAAGGCCGACTTCGCTCAACCAGGAGAGTCTATTGTGTTCTGTTTCTCAATATAGATTTATGGATATGTTTTCAATGCTAAGAATAGAATCCTTCAAGGTTTTTTGTTTTGTTTTTTTTAAGAACCCTAAAGAGGCTCTGGAAGGAGGAAAAGCGTGAATCCGCCAGCCTGTCTCCCCGCATCAGGAAGACGGCTGCACACAGTGTCTCAGGCTCGGGGAACAGGGCCGTGCCCACCGCGGAGACAAGCAAGCAAGAAGCTGCCAGGAGACTGCCTTGCCCTTGGCCTTCGATTCGCTTCCCGAGGCCCTCCTGTGCCCGACGGACTGGCCCTCAGCCTTGTGGGGATTCAGAGGCCGGGCCAGCTGGAGCCTGCTCATCCGCTCACGAACAGCTGCTGTGTATTAAGTGCGTCCCGCATGATAGTCTCCCATGGACCCTCCAAAGCCACACATCGGCAGCCTCGTCCCCATTTCACAGATGGTGAGCTGAGGCTCAGAGAGGAACGTGAACATGGACTCAAGCCTGGCAGTGGACGAGCTTCGGAATCCGTGGAATCAGGTAAACCTGAGAAGGAGCAGATCCAGCTCCTACAGCTGTGGTCTGCACCTGCTCCTGGACCCGTCTGTGGTGTGCCCATCTGTGAAGTGGGGACAGTCATACCTGTCATGCTGGGCTGGTGTGGGGACAGCAGGTAACATGCTGGGACCCGAAGCCCAGCACGTGCTCAAGAAGCTGAAGCCACACTGAAGGTCACAGACGGCAGCCTCTGCATGCTGGGGGGGTCTGGAAGGCAGGGGCTTTGGGAGAAAAGAGGGGGGATGCCTGAGGGTCCTGGGCTGGGGGGCTGCTCAGGCCTGGCCGGGCTCGGAGCACCACTCCTCCTCAAGGCAGCCCATGGACCCTGCTGTCCCAAGGCCACCCCATGCTGCCCACAGCGTCATGTACCACTAAGAGGGCAGACTCTGGGATCAGAGCATCCCAGACTGGCTGGGTGACCCCAGGCATGTCACCCACAACCCCAGGCACCCACTTTCCTGTCTGTGAAGTGGGGCCCTTGGGAGAGGTTGGGAGAGCTCCCTCTGCAAAACCCCTTACTGGAGCATGGGATTCGGAGAGCTGGGCCTTGGGGGAGGACCAGCAAAGTCTGGCTGGGGGGCCACAGTCTCCGCATGTCACCTGACCTGAGCAGCGCCCCATGTGGAAAGGTGAGACCTGCTCTCCCTCCTGCAGAATTTCCCTGGCGAGCGTCTGCTGGGCAAAAACAGGCATTTACAGAATGTTCTCATCCACACTTTGTACTTCTTCCTGCAAGGCTGGGAAGAGGGCGTCCTCCTTCCCAGCAAGCTGGCAGCAAGATGTTTGAACACTTTTAATGAGACTGAACAAACAGGGAAGGAGATGGACCTGCAGCACATCCATAAAATCCTCTCCATGTTCTGGTAATGAATGACTGCTTTCATTTTAGGAACAAAACCCAGGACCCAGGCCACAGCCTGTCCTGAGAGGGGAGAGTGAAGGGGAGCTGTCTGGTCCAGGCAGGGCATCCTTCACGAGCTCAGGAGCATTCGGGAGGCTGGAGATTTTTGGCAGGGATGGGACTACCATTGGAACCTGAAGAGTGAGCCCTTGGCATGGAGCGGGGCAGGGAGGGGACAGGAGCTATTTGGGGGAGTTTCCATCTGTTCCCCTATGGTCCTTCCTGCCTACCACCCCTGGCCCCAAGGCCATGATTATCCACAAACTCGGTGTTGTCTCTGCTTGGTTCTGCAGGCCTACCGACTGCGCCGGGTGGGCCTGTGGGTCAGGGTCAGCATCAGAAATGCTGGATGAGGATGCTGGAGAGGACGCTGGACCCCACTGAAGAGCAGGGGCAACATTCACTGGAAGTGCATCTGCTGCCCTGGGGCCACGTGTAAATCAAGTTCCAAAGAAAGGGGGAGGGGCGGTGGGTTCCTGGGGGTGCTGGACCACAGAGGCACTTCATGGGGCGGGGCACAGAGCTGTATTCCTGAGCCTCTAGCAGGCAGAGCCCCCAAAGTTCAGCACCATCCTTAGCCCCATTCAGTGAGAGGAACCTCAGGCGAGGGCTGTGCAGGGAACCACCTGAGCTCGCAGGGCTGTGGGGCAGTGGAATCGGGGTCTGGGCTGGGCCGTGGGGCATGGAGTTTGCATTCATGGCCACCCCATGACAAGCACTGTTCAGTCCCTCATCCAGGCTCCTGGACAGCAGCTCTCCCTGCTCATGCACTGGTCACCTGGGACCAGGGCCTGGGGTCAAGGTCAGTGGGACCCCCTGGGTGAGAAGAAAGCTTGTGGCCAGAAGGAAGGGTCCTTGGGAGCTGCCAGATGCCCAAAAAGGACAGTCGCCTGCCTCCGCTCCTTCCCTGGGACACAATTGGCACTTTGATTTTGCTTTTTTCACTTTTTTATTTATATGTTTGCGTTTCCCCGTCACATCTGGTTCCCCAGTGCACAGGGCAGAAGTTAGGCTCAGCTGTGACTAATCTAAAATGCCATTAATATAAATTGGGGCTAATTCCTCAGTCCCTCTTGACAATCCGGCGCTGGGCTTCTTGAGACAGAAGCCTTCTAGAAAACTCCGGGAGGACGTCTCCACGGGTAAGGGCCAAGACTCCCCCTGGAATGCTCACCAATCCCCAAGATCCTGCAGCTCGGTTTTCTTTGGAACAGCTTGTGTTGAGGATTTCTTTCCCCTCTGGCTGCACAACCTATACCAGTGTACAAATCAGGAACCCATTAAAGATAAATGTCCTGGCTTCTCGGTGCGGTGGCAGAATTGCCGAACACAGGAGCTGGGCACCCGAGCCCACCGTAGCCCACTCTCTGAGGGTTGCAGTGGGTTGCTCTGCTGTCCAGAGCCTTCCTGTCAGCAGACTTTCCTGATCATATATTTATCAGGTCAGGTTTGAAGTGAACTGTGAGTCCAGGGAGAACACTTAGCACAGAGGCTGGATGGAGCCATTCGTTCTCCAGATTTTTCAAGCTAAAAGAACTGGCATCTGAGCAGAGGCCAGGAGCATCCCCCCCGCACCACCCCGCCGCCAAAGTGCAGGAGTCCAGGGCTGGCTACCGCGCTGGGGGTGGTGCCCCGAGGCCAGGGACTAGGGGATACCCATGCACTCTGCTGTGCTGAGGGCCACTCCCCAAGTACGAGCACTGGGCTGGAGCTGGCGCTGACAGGATGCAGGAGGCAGAGCGGTCCTTCAAGAGAGAAACTGGTTCACCCAGTGGCCCAGCCTCTGTCCACCTAACGTCCATACCTGTGGCTGCCAGGTGGCTTCTGTCTCCTCCACTGAGCCACAGCTCCATTGCAGCAAGGGCTATAGCTTGCTACCCCTGCTGTACCCCTAATCCAGCACCAGCCCTGTAGGAAGCATCTGAGCAAAGGGACCAAGATGTGTATCCAGCTCAGAGGCACAGAATGGAGTGCTGAGCTCAACCAACTCTACAGGGAGGAGGGGCCAAGCAGGGTGGTAACTGGTGGCAAAGGTTTTTGTTCCTCAGGAGGGGGTGGTTCCATGACCCTAAAATTGTCCAGGGTTGGGCAGGAGGGTTTGGGAATTGGCAGCTTCAGACTGGACCACGTATCAACCTTACCTGTCTATCCAGGTCACCTCCTTGGATCTGGCTTCTCCACCTGAAAATAAAGATGCTGCCACTCAGCTCAGGACCGCATAATGAGGCTGGACTGAACGTGGAAGGGTCTTGCACACAGCCGGCCCCAAATAATGCTCTTTCTGCCCATGGTAACATCAAATCCCAAAGACACCAGCTTCAAGCCACCTGAGCAGGGATTTCTGGAATCCATAGGTGACATAGTGAGTTTGGGGCTTGCATACCAACCAACACCTTTCGGTAAACTTTCTAAATAAAAATAATGCATAACATTTAAAGACTGTACACGGTAGTGATAGCTGAGACAGACGGAGTCTGCACCTGCAGGCACCCACCTAGAGCGGCCTTGGGGAAGACAACTTGAACCCTGGGGCAGCCACAGCTGACCTCTCTTCTCACTCTCTTCCCACTGTGACAAGGATTCCTGGCTCGCCATTCGGGATTGCTGGGGGTGGAAGCAAGGCTGGTGGGGCTGGCGGCAGCCGGGGTGCCCACAGGCAACAAAGACCAGCGCCAGGGAGCTTCTCACTGCAGACCACTGTTGGAGCTGTGTGTGATGGCAGGTGGATCCCAGGTTGGGAACTGAGACGTATCACCCTGGGGGAAGAGAGAGGTGTTGCTGCCTTAGACTGGGAACGTTCCTTCTGAGTCTCACACAACATTGCATGGAGCTTTTGAATGTTTCCAAAACAGGTCCTCAATTTCCTGCCCCGGCCAGCAAAGAAAATCACCAGGAGTTGGGGGAAGAGTGAAATCTGGTGCATGGAGCATTTCTGCCACAGAACAGTCTTCTTAGACAGCCCTGGTGTCTTATTCTCGGCCTTCAGATCATGCCATTGGCCATGGAGTGACAGCCCTTTCCTGGTGTGATGAGCGTGGTGAAGGCTGTTTCAACCCGCCTCTCATTTCAAAAGCCTATCTGAGCACTGGCCCCTCAGCTTCCACGTGGGAAAGCAGAATATTGCATCCTCTGCCTGTTTCCTGCAGGGCACCCTGGCTGGAGAAACATCCTAGCCTCCATGTCACTATTTCCTGCATATGCTGCTCTCCATCCCTGTGCACAGAGCCACTCAGCCACTCAGCTCAGGACTGCGTCATGGCACTTGGGGCCCTCTGGACTACCTATGCACCAGGACCCAATCCAGGGCACACACACAGATGCACATCCTCCATGCTGACCTCCACCCAGCTTTCCGAGTTTTTGCCACATCACTAGAACAGCATCGGCTATGCAAACTGTCTTCCCCTGTAGCATGGACCCAGGAGTCCCCAAGCCCTTCTCGCTCCGTGTGAAATGCCCACACACCGACAGACAGCCGTTCACACTGGGTCCACCCGTGGTCCATCCAGCCACGCTGTAACAGGTGTGCTGGCGTGCACGCACATTAGGAAGAGCATGTACGCACACTATATGTCCCAGAGTGTCATGGAGTAGATGGATGTTGTCAAATCGACAGCCTGTCCTCTCTGAGCTTAACAGGGGCCTTTTCCCGGTCATTCCAACTTCGCAGAGGTGGCATGGCATGGGCTTCTTGCTGCTTGAAGGGGCGCAGGTTTGAGTGACACCTTCATTGCTTCGGTCTCCTCTCTGTCCACAGCGACAGAATTTATCGCTTGTCAGTTTTGTGCCAGGAAACAAAATTTAGGATTTGTGAAGATGAGCTCCCCTGGTTGACCAGAGCAACCACTTGGCTCTTCTGAAAATGAACTGAAAGCTTCCAAGATGTCATGTCACCATTTGAAAGTCTCCCAAGAGAACACACCCTGAGGGCCATGGGCAATCAGATCCCCATTCCAGTAAGTTCCAGCGTACAGAGTCCGCAGTCCGCACGCTCAGCCTCGCCTGCCCCAGCACACAGAGATCTGCAGGCTGTGTTTGTACTGGAGTCCAGCGCACACCATGTACGTTGTTCAGTTATTCTAAGTGGTGGTATTTGTGTTCCCATTTGTATCACTACTTTTATGCTTTAATAACTACTTTTAAACATTGATCTGTCTTCAGGAACTGGAAATAGATTACACCACTCCCAAAAAGTAAGGAGAAGCACAGATGTTTACAAACATAAACAATAGCATGCCAATTACCAAAAAATGTGATGACCTGAGAGTAACAGCATCCTGATAATTTCTGCTCAAGGGAACAAGCCCAGACTTGTGGTTCATGCGCATCCTGAAAGGCGTAGCAGTTACCAAAAACATAGTGTGATTTCTGTGAAACACAAGCAAACAAAGTTGTTTCACTGCTTTTTTTTTTCCCCCTCTAGAACAACCAACTCCCTGGGGACCCAGCATGGTTGCCAGGATCAGCCCAGGGTCAGCAGCCCAAGCCTGGAGAAACACCCAACTTCCCCAAAGCTGTGGGTGGCTCCGGAGCCTGGGCTGGGTGGTGATTCATCAGGAGCACCCGCGTGACCCCTGATAACAGAGCTGCCGAGCTGGGGAGTCAGAGACCGGGGTTCAAGTCCTCACACCCTGGGAGTGAGCCAGCTGGGCAGCCTCTCGCGGCTCCACGTCCTCAGGTGAAAATAGCCATGGCACCTGCTTTGTACTTGCAAGGATATAATGAGATCACACGTATACATTTTTCCACATGGAGTAAGCATGCATGGCTGGCTGCTATTATTTATTATGTAGCAATCAACTGGTAATAATATTAATCACTCAGAAACTCATTTGGGGAGGAAAATATCTGCTTGGGAAAAGCCCTGATTCTGAAGAACACCCATTATTTTGCTCTCATGAGCCAGCGAGTTCCCTGCCCACCGAAAAACGACCAGCTGGAGGTCAGACAGTGGAGCAGGGACGGCATCTGCCCCTGTGAGTGATGAGAGCCTCCGTCCAACCAAGCATTTCCATTTGGAAATCTGGACGAAAAGGCAATTTGCTGGATGCAGCAGATGAAACCATTCACTGGCAGTTTACTTTTGGCTTGGAGCATGTTTCTTGCTTGTTAAATATTTATGATATGTTTTTATTTATTATTTATGAGGCGCTGGGGAAACACACAGTCTGAGTTCGGCTTCGTGGATGGGATCCCTTTCACTCCAGGAGGCGGGCTCCAGGCCACTGACACACCAGCTTCGAGCCTCAGACCGAAGACTGTCTCCCTCCAGGCCCTCCTCACAGCGACTCCCCTCCCTATACAGCTGTGGCTGCCACCTTCCGAGGAGGTGAGAGAGCTGGGCCTCCCTGTCCTCGATGCCGTTCGCTGACCAAGATGCCCCCACTCTGACCCCACCTGACCCCCTTCTTCCCAAATCAGAAAAGAAAAGCAAACCTCTCCCCCAAAAGTGTCAGTGATGTAACTTTTGTCTCAGGAGTATGTGGATCCCCATCCTTCACCCCTCCATTTAAATTGATTAATTGACCTTTAAAAATGTACCCAGAAAATAAATTGCCTAATAAAATAAATTATCTCATATTCAATGATGCCTCAAACCCACTGAAACTTGAGAAGAGACTAATGAAGCAGCAAAGAAATGACTAATGAAGGAAATACGCTTAATAAAGAATAATTGATTGGCGATCGCAGGAGCTTCATGCTCCACTGGGGCTTCCTGGGAGAGGGAGCTCTGGTGGGAGCCTGGACCAGAGACCCCAGGTAGGGGCGATGAGACACTTCTCATATGTCACCATCCAACACCACCCCTCCCCGGTGACAGAGGACAATATTTGTGACTGCTCAGGAAGCCAGTCATGAAGACAATCATCAAGCATGTCCTTCACCAGCCTGTGCACCCCTGACCCCCAACAGATCTGACATTGACCCTGGAAGGTGGTTGGGGGTTCAAAGCAAGTGGGGCACCCTGAGCCCAGCAGGTGTTTCAGCCCCAAAAAGGGAACATTGGACAAGGGTTTAGATGCAAATTCTGAAGGAGCCAAGGTGGGTGTGGTGGGCACTTCTCCCTCCAGAACAAACAGATCCTTCAGGGACAGCTGCAGGAGTGCCTACCCAGAACCCTGCATCAGGACCAGGGCCAGATCCATCATTTCCCTGACACCCAGGAATGAAAATCTAAGAAGAAACGGCATCTGTGCCAAGCTGAATAACTAAGACACCTTCTTGAGGATGGCCGTATCTGGTCCACGGCCGCAAAGAATAGTTCTGATGTTTGCAGGACGGGATGGAGTTGAATGAATGAGTGTCCTGAGTTCAACACAGATGCAGCATCTGTATGCAAAGGGTCAAACACTGCAGACACTGTGTTTGGGCAGGGGACTCACTCCCCCACACTCTGCCCACAACGGGACACATCTATTGGACACGGGCCAAACCACAGGGTATAACAGAGCCCAGTGAAACTTGTTGGCACTGAGTACCAACAGAGAAAAGAGGAGATAGGAAACTGCTCCTTATTGAGAGTCTAGTCTGCACCAGATGCTGGAGCTGAACATTACACATGCATTTTTTCATCTGATCCTCACACAAACCTTGGCCAGCCAGAGCTGGCCTCACAGCATGGGCTTCTTACCCAGTGTTTGCTTACCACACATCATGCTGCTCCCGCATCATATTACTTATCCATCCAGCCTTCTCTCTATACATCCTTCTCTCCATTGATCTTTCTATCCATCTATCCATTCATCCATCTATCCACCCATCCATCCATCCATCCATTCTTCTTTCCAACTATCCATCCA
>NW_027397080.1:34590554-34595579 GCF_003265705.2 Callorhinus ursinus
CCACCCATCCATCCATCCATCCATTCTTCTTTCCAACTATCCATCCATCCATCCATCCATCCATCCATCCATCCATCCATTCATCCATCTATCCACCCACCCAACCATCCATCCTTCTCTCCACCCATCCTTCACTCCATTCATCTTTCTGTCTGTCCATCCATCCATCCATCCATCCATCCATCCATCCATCCAATGAACCATCCATCCATTCATTGTCTATTCACTGAAAAATGCTCACAGAGTATCTGCCAATAGGACCCTGTCTCCATCCTTGTCTCCCTAGTAAGTTTGCTTCACATCACATTAGCTCAGAGGGTTGTGCTAAACCAGGGCCTCCACCAAGTTCCTGTTGGTGACCCATCACTCCAAGCATTGTGGTGCCAACCTTTTGGGCATCTTCAGCCTTTCTTTCTGGTTATTTGAGTCTAGAGGTAGACACGTCCATACCCACTACCCCAGCACTCTAAACTTTTTATTCAATTTAGACTTTTGTTGTCAAGAAGTCAACCCTTGAGCAGTGGTCTGCAACCAGGGTGAGAAAAGCCAACATGCCTTGCAGAATGGCAGGGAATTCCTCAAGGCTCAGGAAGACTGCCCTTCTGTACAGTGCTATCAGATGGGAATTTTATCCTGACTCAGGGCTCACCCACCTCCTGTAAACACATGTCTCTTTGAAAATGTAAGGAGCACCTTTGAGTTTGCTTATATCTCAGCCCTCTTGGCCAAGACGAAGAGACAGTGTATAGCAAAGAATTCAACCCTTACAAAGAGAGGGCTGGTATTTGCCTTTAGCCCCTGGAAGGTAATCTCTAAGCCCATGGAATGTCCTGTCTGATAAGAGTGTCCTTATTTGCCAGGGGACCATAGGCCATGCTGGATAATATAACAGTTTGATTTAGGGTGGGGGTTTTGGGTCAAGTTGTATCAGCTCACCCTTCAAGGGACTGAAGACCGAAGTCAGCCATGTGGGTGGTCAACCATGTCTATGTGATGACACCAAGGCTGATGGATTTCCCTGGAGGGAACAGTGTGTGTGTGGTCACCACTGCTGCTGGAAAGAACACCATCCACGCCTTCACAGTGGGGAGGATGGTGGGAGCTCCACACATGGAATTTTCCTAGACTCCATCCCATGAGTCTCTTCCTTCAGCTGATTTTAATCTGTGTCTTTTTGCTATAAAGATCCATGAGTATAACAGATTTCAGCTAGTTCTGGGAGTCATTCTAGTGAATTATTGAACCTGAGGATAGTACAAGGGACGCCCAAAAGCTGCAGTTAGTGTCAGAAGTAAGGGTGGTCTCAGAGGGCCATGAACTCTGCAGTTGGTTCAGAAGTGAGGGTGATCTCAGGGATGTTCTCCTAACTTTAAAGGCAGATTCTCATCTGTGTCTTCCTGGGACTTGCTGGGGGATCTGGACTGAACATCTACAGACAACTGTTGGGAGGCATGCCAGCATCTGTGCGTGTGGCTGTGATAAATCCCTGAGGCATGTGGACGGATACCTTTTGCCTGGCCCCGATCCCCACACAGCCCGCTCCTCCCTTGGCCATTATTACTGTCATGTTTTATAGGCAGAGCTCAAATGGAGTGAGCAGAAAGCACTTCAGCTTGAGTCCCATGAAAGGAAGTAATGAGAAATCCATAAGTCTTGTAAATAGGTGATAAGACAAGTCTTTAAAATAAATGGGGGGATAACTTAATCACATGTAAGGCAAAGGCATGAGGACAGCTGGCTGAGATCAGGGCTGCTTGCCAGGATCTGGAAACCCAGCCCCTCCCTGAAGGAACCCTTAATGTACTTCTCCCCCAAGAAAGGAAACGGGAGGCCCCATTTATTACACCCAACCTGGGGGCTTAATATATTACTTCACTTAACCATAGCAGTAACCCCGAAAGGGCAATGACTTTCCCCATGAAGGGAGTAAACGCCCTGTCAAGGGGTACAGCCCAGGTCTGCTGCCTCTATGGCTGGAGATCTCTTCCACCTGTCAACTCTCCCAAAGACAAGTCCAATGTCCAGGGACATAATGACACTGTGAGATCCATGGACAGGCCAGTGGGATGAAGGTCATGACTACACCCTTGCAGCCCCCAAGACTCTCTGGCTCCAACCCCCAACAATCCAGGTCCCCCCCTTTCTATCCAATCCCACAGGGAAGGGGTCCAGTTTCCCCAGATAGTCATTGTGCTGTGGAGGTTAAAACATACCTCCCCCCTTCTGTGGATAAGTCGGCATCTCTGGGACTTGGGAAACTGGCTTGCCTGGGACCCGGGCTGCTCTGTGACTATAAACAAAACACACCTTCCAATGCTCGCTCTCCTCTGGCCTTTCTGAGCCAGCCCCCTTGCACGGGGTGGGATGGTGGTCAGAGCCTAAAGAGCTGCCCTCACCCAGACGAATGCCTCCACTCCACAGGTAAGGAGACCAAGGCCCAAAGAGGGGCAGGCACCTGAGGCAAAGTCAAGCCAGCCCCACCCAATTTCCCTGCACAAAGTGGAGTGTTTCTCAGCTGCCTGGACTGTCCCTCCAAACCCTAGGCTAAGGAGCAAAGGGATCCGTCCTTGCTTTGGACCCCCAGCACCTTCCCTGGCCCAGCTCCCATGAACAGTGCCTCCACAGGCAGAGGAGACATCCTGAGCCTCCCGTGCCTCTGTGCCACCTTGTCACCCTAAGGCATAGAGCTCTCCCTCTCCCCCAGGGCCTGCCCCTTGCAGCCCCCACTGACCATCACAGGGTAGGGTCCCCACCCTAGGAGTGTTGTGGGGTTTCCATAACAAAGACCACAGACTGGGGGCCTTAAAACAACAGAAACCTATTCTCACACAGTCAGGAGACCAGGGGTCTGAAATCACAGTGTCGGCAGGGCCATAGTCTCTCAGAAGATTCTAGGGCAAGATCCTTCCTGCGTCTTCTAGCTTCCAGTGGTTTCCAGCAACGCTTGGGTTTCCTTGGCCTATAGGTGCATCAACCCAGTCTCTGCTTCCATGTTCACATGAGCTTCTTCCTGTGTGTCTGTCTTACATGACGTTCTCCTCTCTGCGTGTGTGTGCCCCAATCCCCCCTCTCCTTGTAAAGACAGCAGTCATACTGGATTTGGACCCATCCTCATTAGTACGACCTCATCTTAACAGGATGGCAAAGATACAAAGACCTTACTTCCAAGGTCACATATGCAGACACCAGGGGTTAGGACTCCAACATATCTTTTTGGGGAACACAGTTGAGCCATCCACAGTCTTATCCACAGACCTAAGCTGGCTAAGACTTAGGTCTAACCACACCCCATGCCTTATGGTGGAGACACCAGGGCCGAGAGGGAAGAGTGGTGTTCCCAAAGTAGCACCATGAGGTGGAGCCAGCACCCTCATTGGATTCCATACTCCCATGGCTCTCCCACTCCACATCTCCTCAAGCCATGTCCCACACCTCCTCTGTGCCATGACCTGGTGTGCAAAGATGCCCAGGACCAACTCCCATTAAAGCTGGGAACCCACCTTTGGAAACATTCATAAAATCCATCAATGATGCCAAAAAGTAAAGGAGAGAGATGTATGGGCCAACAGAAGCAGAGACACAGAGTGAATCCAAAGGCTCATAATGGAAAGAACTCTTGGCTCCCTAGCTCAGGGCTCACAGTTCACCTCTGCACATCCACCCCGCACCATGACCATTTACCCCACACTCAACTGTCTTCTCTAGGCACACCCACTTTATTTACTACAAGGGTAGTGGTTTGAGCAATGTGATCTTCTCAAAAAAAACATTGTCAATTCATGTTTTAGATTGAGTCTAAAAACCCGCAGTGTCTCCATGTGGTGACCGTGCCCTGAGGTCCGTGTCTTGTTGCAAGCAGGTGAAGATGGTGCTTCTCTGGGTTTGGGATCTCTAGAAATATCCCCACCTGCTCCTGCTTAACATTCTCCAGGCAGAGTCCAAAGTCCTTTGGGGAGCCAATGGGAGGCAGCCTTGATGCAGGCAAGAAGGTTCATACCAGGAGGGATCGTTGGCAATGCCCTTGCATGGGGTGTGGTTCTGGTTGAACCATGGGCAAGGGGTTTTCCATGAGGAAAGAGAAAAGAGTTCTTGTATCAGTCAGGGTTCTCCCAAGAAAAATTACCAATAGGATATGCATATAGAAGGAATTGGCTCATGCAGTTATGACAGCTGAGAAGTACCATGATCTGTCGTCTGTAAGCTAGAGACCCAGGAAGGTTGATGATGTGGCTCAGTCCAGGTGCAAAGGCCTGAGAACCAGGGGAGCCAATCATTTAAGTCCCAGTCTGAGGGCAGAAGATAAGAAAAGATACCCCAGCTCAGCAGGCTGAAGTGGGTCCTTCCCTGGTCAAGTCTTCAGATCAGACCCCAGTCCTGACCAACATCTCAGCCTGTGAGAGACCCTGAAACAGAGAAGCCAGCTGACCCATGCCGACTTCCGACCTCCAAATCTGCCATAATGTGTGTTCAGTTCAGGGTGATTAGTTACACAGCAGTGGAGAATGGCTACATCACATGTCCACACTATGGCATGCACCTCCCCCCGCCTAAACTGTCCTGAATTCCTCCTCACCCTCAGAAACCACCAGATAAGTCCACAGAGATAAGTTGTTGAGGGAAATGCCACAGGCACCTGGCCATAAACCCAGACAGGGCTGGAACTGGGCCTGATCTCTTGTCCAACTAGGGCCTGGCATGCGGTAAGTGCTCCATGGTGACCGAAGGGGACGGAGGGCATCAGGACCTCACCTTTAAGAACTCCCATGTGCAATAATGCAGATTCCCCATGCACCCCTAAGTCCAGTATCTGGGGGCAATGCATGAAGTCCCTTCATTCATTCCTTTCCTCTTCCACTCATTTAAAAACATATTTATTAGGACGCCTGGGTGGCTCAGTCGGTTAAGCGTCTGCCTTCGGCTCAGGTCATGATCCCAGGGTCCTGGGATCGAGTCCCACATCGGGCTCCTTGCTGAGCAAGGAGCCTGCTTCTCCCTCTGCCTGCCTCTGTCTCTCTCTCTCTCTCT
>NW_027397080.1:34595679-34678786 GCF_003265705.2 Callorhinus ursinus
AATTTGAAACAGTCCTAAAATTGACCAGCAGGAGATTCCCGTGTTCCTCACAGCCATCCCTGCGTCCAGGCCTAGGGACCAAACCCTGCGGGAGCTGTCCCACTCCAGTCGCCCCCTGGAAGCTCACTTCCCAACAATCTCCCCAACAGGGGAGTGAGTTTTGCTACTAGCTGCCACCTCTGCTCAGCACACAGCAGCCCCACCCTAAAACAGGCCTGGAGATTTGTGTGGGAAGATGTCAGCTCTGAGCCCATAACTCATGTTCAGTAACCAAATTATTTTTCTTTGGAGGCATTAAGAGTAAATAAAAGCTTAATGAATCAAGCCTTCTGAATCGCAATTGCTCCTTTAATTTGTAGTTTACAAGGTTCTTGTAAATTAAAAATGGGAAAAGAAATCCCTTCCCATCCCACATGCACCTCCTCCAGGCAGGAACAATTTGGTTGTTTTGATTTTCATGTCCCTACAGCCCTTATCTCTTTGAAAAATTATTCCTTAATTTTTATGAGGTTGCTGGTAAGACGGATGAAGTTGAACGATTGTCCTATATCTTGTTCCCTTTCCCCTCTGAGTTCACTGTGAGTGGTTATTGTTCCCTGGGTGGGAAAGAAAGGTGGAAGTGCTCACTTTAATTTACTGTTTGCAATAAGCAAGGCTTTATCAACATCCCTCCAATAAATTATTTTTATTGCCAGCCTCATATTGCCAGGAGCAGTGGCCATGAAAATATCGGTACAACAAAGATGCAATCACGTCGGCCTCAGCCCCGAGCAAGCTGGGATCCACCAGGTGGGTGCGAGAGGAGCTTCTGGGTCTGGGGGCCACAAGAGCGAGGGAGGTCAGGGTCAGAGAAAGAGGCTCAACCAAGGGGATCACCCACCTGTTCAGGGCTCACACAAGCCCTGGGGTGACCGGCCTTCTGTCCCACTGATGTACGTGGGGGTAAGTGTGGCCGGCACTGGAAATCCGGATGCTCTGAAGCTGGGAGGACTTCTCTGTGTCTTATAACTCAGGGTGTGAACACTCCACCCTTCCCCAAGGCTGTCAGTGCACCGCGATGGCCCTCTCCACAAAGTGATTAGTGCCTTTCTGTCTCTCTCCCTCCGCCCTCTCTTCCTGCTCTCTCTCTCTCTCTCTCTCTCTCTCTCTCTCTCTCTCAGCATGGCATATCAAGCACCTGAGCACCTGACATAGAGTCTAGGGTGAATGACACAGGACATTTTGAGCCTCGGGAACTAGTCTACCCAGAGTCGAGGGAGGAGACCCATTCTCTCACCAGGAAGGATGGACAGGAACTCTGCTCTGTCCTGCTGTTCTTTGGGTATTTTCAGGACAATTGGGGGCGTTTCTTCGGCTTCTTCCAGCGACGTAGGGAGCAATGGCCGGCTGAGAACTTGCCGCCAGTCGGTGTATCAAGATCCGATCTTTGCCAGAAATCACAACCACCCAGCACACCTGTGCCATCCCCAATGGTCTTAATTAGTTGAAAAAGCCACCTCGAAGTAACGGCTGGACTGTGCTATTTATACAAGTGTTCATCACTTTGGCACTTTCCCATGTTCCACAATAGTATGCGATTCGAGAACAAATCCGTTAGGATTTTGCTTTCCTTCAATGGAGAGATGCTGTTTTCATTTACGTGTTGGAGTCACTGGGGCTGTTTAATATCGCAAGGGGGGCCGCACACGGTGACTGCTCGCCCTGCTAACATTCTCCAGAGCAGCTGTTACCACCAGAAGTGCCCTGCTCAGAAAGAGGACCTTGCAACTAGTCTTCAGGCCCCACAGGCTCACGCTGCATCCCCGCTCACCTGCTTGCATTCTGTCACAAAAATAGATGCCCGCCTAGAAGCACATGGCGACAGGATGTGTCGTCCTTGTGTGGTTCCCAGACTGCACATTACTCAAAGGCAAGGACCAGCCCAGTGCCACAGAGGTGCTATGAGGAGCTAACACACAGTAGGTGCTTAGCTAGCTCTCCTTGACTACACGGGAAACACCTCTGGTAATACTAACACTCCCTGGAGAAAAGCTGCCCCTTCTCTGCAGAAAGCACACCATCATTTACTCTGTCAGAGACAGGGAGGGAAAGGGTGGGTGCGTGCGTGTGCGTGTCTGTGTGCGTGTGTATAAAATACAGGATGCAGGCAGAGCCCACCCCTGCCCAATCCTTTGTCCACTGTGCATGTGAAGAGCAGAATCACCCTTGTCTGTCCAGATTCTGTCCCTCGCGATGGCGAGCACGATGGGGAGCTGGAACTGTAAACCAGAGTGCACACAGCCCCAGCCCCAGCCCTTCCTAGCCCTGACGGGCAGGTGTCAGCGGGCAGATGCCCAGAGAGGCAGAGCAGAAGGGAGCAGGGCTGAGCCGTCCCATCTGTCTGCGTGCCTTTGCACCTGGATTCGCCCTGCCCTTCTCCCCCTTCCCCCAGGGGGGAAGGCAGTCACCCACTGACACCGTAATCACCCCTTTGGGGGAGGTCCTGCGCTTGCCCCATTTTACAGATGAGCAACATGAGGCTCAGACAAGGTCATCTGCCCGTGCCCACCAGTGAGAGCAAATCCCAGCCGCCCTCTCACGACAGTCCACATTTCTCTCCCACCTTCCACACAGAGCCTCAAAGTGCCATTTCTCTACCGGTGACATCACTTTCTTGGCAGGTGCAGGGACGTATCACTGTTGCTGGCTCCTGGCCCTGCTTCTCACCCCCGAGGCCCAACCGTGGGGGAAGTCTGTCCTTGTCCTTGACCATCTGGCCTCAGCAGCAGCCCCCAGTGTCTCATGACATCCTCCCCTCCCCGCCCTGCCAGGAGCTCCCACCCACAGAAACAGGCCCGCAACCGTTTGTGAGTACCTAGCACATCGGCACAACCATTGATCTCTGAGGCTGCCACTGGGTCCTGGAGCCCCCACAGGGCTGGACTGCAGCACCTTCCCCCACAGTGGAGGGGCTCCAAGCATCCCACAGGAGCCGGCCAGCACAATACCACAGCATTCCTGGATAGGCCTGGGCCGGTGCATGGACTGGCTGCAGAGGGACACTCTCACGCTCTTACACACAGGTGTGCAAGCAAGTATGCTGCAGTCTCCTGGAGCAGGTTAGAATGCCGGCCCCATGGGTGACTAACTATAGACACTGGGCACGACACACCTCCCCTGTGAGCCTCAGTCTCCCCCTAGCAGTGGAGTGAAGAAGTAGCTCCAAACACCACGACTGTGGTAAGCCAGCCGTGGGATATGCCAAGTGCCTGGTGAGGGCTCAGTAGCATTAGCTCCTAATATTTTCAATTAGATCAGCACCAAGAAGAAAGACCCATCTGTGTAGGGGAAAAGCTGCACCCAGATCACTGTTCTGGAAATACACTGACATCCCCATGTGGTCTCAGTCTCTCCTGAGGGAGACAACCAGTGTCCCTGCAGGGAATGGGGCCCTTTGTGGGAAGCACACACGGGAAGCACAGGGACCTCACTGCAATAGAAGGGCCGGGGAGGAGGGCCATGCATCGAGCTCAAGAGCAGAATCAGCTGGGCCTTCTTTCAATCACGGTATTTGCTGGCTCAGCCAGTTATCCTCCCGGCAGCCAGATGGTAGGAACATCAGCGTTCAGCATGTGGCTGATGGCAGTGGGATGAAAGCACCTAATGCCCTGCAATGTGCAAGAGCGGTGCTCCCCGAGGGGACCCGCCGCTGCCCTATGACTCCATCCTAACGTGAGTCATGCTAGGAGTCCTGGGAAAAACAAAAAACAATCAGAAGAAGCAGTAGGGAAGGAATAAAACGTCAACCAAAGAAGACAAGACACAAAGCAAAAGGTCGCCAAAGGGCCCGAGCGAGTCAAATTCACGTCGTGGCACCACCTCCAGGCTACCCTGCCCAGTGGACACAGCCAAGATGAAGCAATTTCCAAAGGGACAATTGGAAGCACGGTATAGACCAGCATGTAAATAAAGTCAACGGCATAGAGTCACTTTCCAGTGGGGAAGCTGTCTGACCAACAGGACTTCGGCCGGTGTCGAGGTCGCATCGGCGGGGGGAGCAACAGGAACCCTGACGTGACATGATGGGAAGGACACTGCACGTCCTCCCGAAACCCATCACCCAGTCTAACCATGAGAAAAACACCAGACAAATCCCAATGAGGGACAGTCTGTGACATACCTGACCGGTCCTCCGGAGAATTATCAAGGTCACCAAAAATAAGGAAAGTCTGAGAAACCATCACTGCCAAGAGAAGCCTAAGGAGACACGATACCTAAATGTCATGTGGCATCTTGGATGGAGTCCTAGAAGAGAGAAGAAGATTAGGTAAAAACTAAGGAAATCTGGAAAAAAAGAAAAAAGTACGCACTTCCATTTAAAATGCCTTACCTGTGTTGGTTCTTTGGTTGTGACAAACATTCCGCACTGATGTTACTAATGGGGGAGGTAGGTACAGGGGAACTCTGAGTACCATGTTCTGCACGTCTAAATCCAATCTAACGTTGAAAGTTTACAACCTTTCTGCACATCTATATCCAATTTAAAGTTGAAAGTTTATTCATAAAACAGTTGAGGATGTAGTCTACAGGGAGGGAAGGGTGGAAGGAGGTCTCTCAGTGGCCAAGATGCAGGGGTGTTCCCCACCGACATGGGCGATGCAGGAGTCGTCCTAAGATGCCATCGAGCCCACCTGCAGATTCTGGGAGAAGGAAATTTGAAGGAGTTTCTTTTTTTTCTTAAGTGAAATTCCAGAGACTTGTAATATTAGAGAGATGAGAGAAAGCAAGGTTATGCTAATGACGAATCATGCAAGAAAAAAAGAAAGAAATCTCCAGGAAACAAATCTGTACAGAAAAGAAATTGCAAGCATAGTACACCACATGGCTGTTACATAGTTACGAAAACGCAAGCACCATCTACTGGCTTTTCACCTTCCGAGTCACATACAGACATGCCTTGAAGACTTTGTGGGGCTTCAGCAGAGAACATGAAGCCTGGGTCACATGAGGCTGGGTCTCCCGGGCTAGAAGCCACCCAAAGGGAAAAGGGAGCCTGGTCACTTTTGTGCTGGACACTGCCTCCGTTGCTCTCTAGGTGGTCTAACAAACGAGCTCAGAGCACGGGCTTCGGGGTCCACCCCGTGCTCTGACCCTCACTGGCGTTGGGAGGCTGAATGATCCTCTATGCCCGAAGTCGCTATCTGGGCATCGCCCAGCAAGGATAGCACAATGCCCAGACACCGCGAATGCCTAACATAGATTAGCTGCTCTTGTTAACTTGTAAATTTTTTTAAAAATGAAGACAATTTATTTCTGTTTCTCTAGGAGGCTAAGGGAAAGAAGGAACCCCCCTGGAGTGTAATTGCCTGACCCACGCCCACGGGCGGGAAAAACAACAACAGCAAATCCCTCTGAGCCTCGGCCACATTCAAGAGGCAGGGGGTGGAGGAGCCTCCTCTTTGTAAGAAAGCGGCTCTCCTACCTTCCCCATCCTAAAACTCTGTCTGCTAGTTACAGAGGAGATCCACAGACACAGGTAACCCCATGGCACCTGCACAAAGCTCCGCAAAGGCCCCTGTGGCAAACAGGAAGGAGGGGGCTCCTACCAGTACATGCTCGCCAGTGGCTTTCGTGAAACCCAGAGTTGGCGCATCCAGCCTAAGTGCCATTAACAAGCAGATATCCACCAGGCCCAGAGGTCCCTCCTGCACCTGCCATCGGCGGAGAGCCCCTGGGAGGCACCCTGATGGCTGATGGATGCAGAATCATGAAATTGGTGATTATTTGTGCCTGGCAAAACGTGCAGGAGCAAGGTTTCATTAATTATCCTAACCGGTGGGCTGGGGCCCCGTCAGAGGTGGGTAAGGGTTGATGTCCCCCCAATCCCAGTCCAACACACTGGTGTAATTAGCTCATCCATAATTGAACACTTCTGCGCACACAAATTTTGTGCCCATTAGTCAAAATCTCACCTTCACGACTCCACAGGTTGTTGTAAACAAATTGGGTTTTTGCTCAAAGCCTTGTTTTTACATTTAAAAACGTGCCCCCACACATGTCAAGAACAGGGACACTTTTAGCAAGATAAATGGAGCCTGGCCACTTTCTTCTCTTGAGTGATTTTGTGGCATTTTGGAGGGGCACACCAAAGCCAGATAACATGCCAACATGTCAGCAACAGCTTCCGTCCTCGGCAGACAGAAGAACTAGTCCCACTGGCCCTCCAGGGCTGCCGTCTCGGTCCCTCCCCTGCCAGGAAGTACCTGTGGGTTCCCCGTGCCCAGCCAGCCACCAACGGCCCCAGCCAAGCCCTCAGCTGCACGCACCGCAGACCCTCGAGGCTCCAGTGAGAGGTAAGTGCCCACGCTCTGCTTCCAGCCCCTGTTCCAAACACATGGCTTCTTTAAAGGTTCAGAAAGGGCATTTTTTGCAGCCTTAGTTCAGGCTGCATAACAAAATGGCACAGACTGGGTAGCTTGCACCAGAAGCAGCTCTGGAGTCGGGGAAGTATAGCTTGAGGAGCCACAGATCCAGTCTCTATCTGCCAAGCCCCCGGACTCTGGCTTGCAGACGGCCACCTTCCGGTTTTGCCGTCCTGTGGCCCCTCCCGGGTCATGCACAGAGAGGGCTCTCATGCCGCTTCCTCTTCTTAGAAGGGCCCTAATCCCACCCAGGAAGGCTCTACCCCACTGAACCCACCACCTCCTCCCATGAGCACATTGGCGGTTAGGGCTTCAACATGTGAATCTGGGAACCAGGACCCCCTGCCACCTGCACCATTACGTAAAGACATGAGCAGAACACCTCCTACAAGGCTCGAGGACCCCACTCCTCAGGTGCAGGCTTCTTCACCTCAAAACAGATGTACCCCTGAGTGACCATCCCTCAAGGCGCGTCAGCCCCTCGCTGCCCTGGGCTCCCACCAGACTTCGCCCATGCCATTTGACACTCCCTGAGAGCGTCCCCTCCAGGCCACTCTGCCGGACAAATGGATGACAAATGCCTAAAGCGGTGAGTGAGGAGTCCCCGGGTTACGCAGAGGCTCCGTGCCGGTCCTGCCTAGGAGCACCCATTCCCCTCCGCAGGGAACAGAGCCTCAGTTTTCCTTGCGGGGAACCACCCTCCCCCCAGGTCATGCAGCTGTCAGCCCAGCGGGCAAGGAGGGGGCCTGGACCAGGCCACCTGACCCCCAGCCAGGATTTGGAACTTGAGCACAAGACGCCTGGAGCCCACGCCCCGGAGGCTGCTGCCGGACCACAGAGTCACGGACCAGTCCTGTGGGGCCTGGGCCCTCAGCCGGGTCCCACTTTCCACAAGCTTGATAATTCCACCCTGTTTCCTTTCATTTTCTCAGCTAATGTTGGTTACTTTCTTGGCAGAATGGTAACTGACTCAGTTGTCCCAGAGTGGCCGTGGGGGTGCTCGGCCCTAAGTGCTGCTCTCTGGGGCCAAGGACAGTAGGACCAGCCCAGCCTAATGCAGAGTCACCTTCTCAGTCGCTGACTGCTCCACCCCTCACGTCATCCTTCCAGAAAAATGCTGCAGTCTACGTGTGGGGAGACCCCTCATTCAGTCACTCACCAACCGTGTGGCTCTGGGCCACTGTGGACCTCTGTTTCCTCGTCTGACATGTGGACACATTAATGCTGCCTGCTCAGCATCTCCCAGGGATGTGCCTTGAGGAAACAAAGGCTCTGACAAAGGCCAGATGCTCTGGCTGTCGGTCCACTCCAAACACAGAGGACTCTGGGCAGCAGGCGGCTCCGTGGCCGGGCCGAGGCTGGATGCAGAGTCAGCCGCTCCCTCTGGGGTTGGGAGATGGAGGGACAGGGCAGGCCTGGGGCTGCAGGAGCAGGTCCCCCAGCACCGCGATAGCCAGAGCCCTCTCCTCCACCATGGGCTGAACCAGCCTGTCCCCGTCCTGCCTCAGCTGACCACAGACGGGCTGCGGGGGGCAGGACGCTGGGGCCTGCGCCCAGCACCACCTGAAGGAATGAAGGACAGCAGAAGGCGAGATCACCTGAGCGGAGGCGAGCCGCCACACCAGTAGCTGTGGACCTTGCTGTCCACGGCGTGTCTCTGGGGCAGGCTGGTGCTCAGCCCTGTGCACGCTCTCACTCCCACCAGGCTTCAAGGGACCCTCTGCTGGCCCTGCCTTGCAGACAAGGCTCCAGGGCTTTGCAACGTCACCCGAAGGCTCAGAGCCAAGTCTCGGAGCCAAGGCTCAGGCCCAGGTGGGTGGCCGGGACCCTCACAGGACAGAGCCCACCAGACCCCCCATGCCCAGTGGAAACACCCCGGAGGTCCAATGTCCTCATACTGTAGACAGAAACAGAGAAACAAAGATAGAGAGTTAGACAGGCGCCTGGGGGGCTCAGTCGGTGAAGCATCTGCCTTCAGCTCAGGTCATGATCTTGGGGTCCTGGGATGGAGTCCCGCATCGGGCTCCCTGCTCAGTGGGGACCTGCTTCTCCCTCTGCCTGCCGCTCCCCCAGCTTGTGCTCTCTCCCTCTCTCTCTCTCTGACAAATAAATAAATAAAATCTTCAAACAAAAACAAAAACAAAAACAAAGTAGATAGAGACAGACAGGCAGACAGGCAGACAGGCCAAGCTGCCTCTCAGTATAACTGCTCCAGGAACACACTCAGAGGCCACCCAGCTCAGTGTCCAGGTGGCAGGGCCCTCTTTCCTGCTGCAGGTCCCCCACGCCCATGCTTGCCCTGCCCCGAGGTTGGGGGATCCCCTCACACCCGCCCCCTCCAAGGCAGAGGCCACATGGACTCATTCTGTGCAGGTCTCCCGTCCCACTGGCCCCGAGTTCGCTTCCTAATCGGCTTCTGATCCCAGGTCAGGGAGCTCTGAAAGCCCCGTGGGGTAGGACCCCACCTCCAACCCGGCCCCCACCTTCCACGCGGGCTCTCTGGGGAATGATTTTGTCGTCATGAAAATGAGGAGTGGGCCTGAGCCTGGCATGCAGGCGAGAAGAGGCAGCTCCAGCGGGGGATGGGCATCAAGAGGGGCTCGAGGGGAGGAGGGGCCCTAGAGCCCCTCATCTTGCCCAGGGTCAGGAGGAGGCTGCTGACCCTGCCCAGGAGCCATGTCTGACCATTTCTGCATCTGCAAGGGCCCCGTGACGGGTGCTACAGGGGGTCTTGCTGAACAAGGGGCCTGCGGCAGCGGCAAACAAATCGATGATAGTACGTTCACTTCCCACGGCCGCTGTAGCAGATTACTGCAGGTCTCGTGGCTTCGGATACACTTGCTTTCCCCCAGGTCTGGAGGTCGTAGGTCAGGGTGATTCTGGAAGAGTCTCTGGCCTCCCGGGGCCACCGTTCCTGCAGCAGAACACAGAAAGGGTGCCCGGACCGTGGCTCACAACGCACAAGGCTTTTCTAACCAGCAGAGCTGCCCAAAGGCAAACCGGCCTTCAGGCCCCCGAGATGGTGACACTGAGGCTCTCTGCGGTGGCCAGGAGACTCTGCCTCCTGGAGGCCACACTGGTACTGAGAGCCCCTCGGAGCCCCAACCTCTTACCTCGTGTGGGAGTTCCCCAAGCCTCTGTGGTTCTGGGATTAGGGACATGAGTCTGGGTGTCCCCAGAGCCCTATGAGCCACACACCATTAACCACCCCTCCCTCCCGTTGGCTCAGTGCCTCTGACCTCAGGGCTCACGGGGCACCTGCCAGCTCGGCACCATCCGCATCCTGGGGCAGAACCCAAACAGCCAAGCCCAGGGGCAATGGGACCTGGCCCCAGCAGCCGACCCGGCCGCACCTTTGGGCTCTGCTCCCCAGGTCCTGTCATCCTCACCCCATTTTCTGGGAAAAGACCTCAAGGGGTTCTGAATGTGTGAAGCCCCTAAACAGGAGGAGGAAAATAGCCCCATGGTGGGCGTTTTGGATCTAATAGGAAACGATGATGTGAAATGAGGGGTTTCGTTCCTGCTGTCCCCGTTGATTTATAGGGACAGGCCCCATAATCAGAAACAAAATGTCTATTTTCAGCTCTGGATTCTAACAAGTGAATATATTACAATAACTTTATTAAAAAAAATCAATGCACATCAATTCAATTTTCAAGTTAATTGCCTTGCTGATGCTGCAGCGTGGGGCCTGGCAGCTACATTATGCCTCTGATTTATGCAGAGCAGGAAGCAAATAATTCACCCACTGTCTTAATTGTTTCCACCAGAAAGTGGCAGAATTTGGGAGCGAGAGCCTCTCTGCCCAGCGCACCTGCCCTGGTAACAGGTGAGGCAGGTCAGGGCAGCCTCTGGCCGGGCTGGCGACCCTCAGAGTCCCAGGGGCCCTGAACCTTGCCCCCCACGCTCATCAAGGCAAGGATGGACAAAGGGATGCCCACCGGACCATCTGAGCAGAGATGCGCCCTGGGCGCTGGGCCCCGGGGCAACGCCCCCACTCTGCAGCCTCGGCCTCCTCGCCTCCAAGGTGGGTGACGAGAACCCCAGGACACAGGCATCCATGTGGGCCCAGCGATGGCACCTGCCTTCACGTCCTTGCTGCTGTTATTAAATCAACATTATTATAATTCGTAAATAGTTCCAGTTGTCCTTCTGTCAAGGAGTCGTGAAACTCAAACGACCTAATGTATGTGGAATTAGTCGGCGTGCACTGTCTAATGTACATCTGCAAATTGCCATTAGTCCCTAAAGAGCTGCCGGGCAGTAGGGAAGGGTTCCTGACAAAGATTCCCGGGAATCACGTTTGCCCAGCAGGACACGGGTGCCACGTCTGGGAACAAGGCGTGTCTCCCTCTTGAAGAGATGTCCATCCCCCCAGAGGTCCAGGGCTCACGGGTCTGTGGGTCACCCCCCCCATTGGCACAAGCCCGCACGACCTCGGTCCCCTCCACACACACCTGTCCTGACCTTGAGCCCACCTGGCCAATGGTGCTGTTCACGCGAAGGGGGGGCCAGGGTACAGGAGACAAGATGGGGCTGGCTCCACGCCCTGGCTCGGGGGGGGGGCCTGGGACATTGTCCCCCACAGTCCCTAAGGCAGTCCACCTATCGAAGCTGGTTTACCTGGCCTGGGGCAGCCGTTTCTAGGAGCTCCACCAGCATCTCCCTGAGGAAGCAGAGGAGAGGCTCACCCATTTGTTGTGACCCTTGCATGGTGTAGACGCTCCTCCTTGATCTGCCATCCACCTGCCGTGTCACCACTGAGAACACAGACTCGCTGAAGCCAGGTAGCAAGCAAGCAGAAGGCCTGGGCTTTGGTGCCCGGCCCGTCTGCCTCCAAGGCCACAGTCCAAACCATGACTTCAGACAGCCACCTCCCAGGACAGCGCCCAGGGTGGGTCACCTGCAGCCAAAGACCCGCCTCTGGGTTGGTTTGTCATTTGGGTGATCCTGGGTGGAGCCCAGGGGTCCAGCATCACTGGGATATAAGAACACAGAGCTCTCATCAGTAGGGGAGGGGAACAAGACCTGGGGGGATGCTGAGCCCTCACCTCTGCCCTCTGCCCTCCAGGCCCCAGAGAACCAGGAGCTGGACTACAGACTAGGCCCCTGCAGCCTGTGTCCATGATGAGCTGATGGGAAAAGGGCTTCCTACCTCCAGAGGGCTGTTGTCCATGACCCTGGGGCTCCCTCCCCTCCGCCCCTCGGACACCGCCCCCCCCCGCCAGAAACAGCAGCCCCACCTGCCAGCATAAATCCTGCCTCCACGCAGCCAAACCTATCTGAATTTAATTGGCTGTTTGGAAGGAGCTCAGAACCCCAGTGGCAAACCTTTGTCCTGAGCATGTTCAGTCTGAGCAGAGGAACAGACTTTTTCCTAAGTGTCTCGCATCTGACAGGTTAATTATTTATTAAGGGTAATGGGCTTAATCTAAACAATTACTTCCAGCTGGATTCATCTCTAAGTCACTTGAGTGGTGAAGAAACATCACGCACTCCCCGGCCGAGTGCCAAGCCTGACAGCGCACCCTGACCTTCCTGCAGGCTGGAATGGACTGTGGCATCGAAGGCAAGAGAGGGAACAACGCAGGGAGGGTTGCCTGTGAGGGTGCAGAACACAGAGTGGGGGACATGGGGAGGGGGGAAGTTGAAGGTGCAGGAGGGCAGAAGATGAGGGAGGGGTGACAAACAGGAGCCATGCTAAGAAATTTGGACTATATCCTGAAAGCCCTGGGGTTTCAAACCGGAAGTGATATTATCACCATGGGGGATATTTGGAAAAGGTTTTGAAGGATGGGTAGGAGTTCCCAGCAAGAAACATATGAAGGTTGGCCTCCCAGGAAGAGGAGGCAGAATGCACAAATATGAGGGTTCATGAAAGAACCTGGGAGCGTCACAGGGGCAGGTCTCGGGATTGTGGAGAAGCTGGCAGGGAAACAGCTGAAAAGGAGGCAGGAGAGTGAGGGGCACTGAACACCAAGTCTGGAGCCCGGGTTTTGACCTAAAGACAGTGGGAAAGGAGCAGAGGGGTCATTGGTGTGGAGCTTTTTCAGCCGGAGTCACACACTCATCTCCATGGGTTAGAGATGAAGCTAGTGGGCTCAGGGAAACTGAACTTGGCATTGGAGACCGGGCGTCGCACAATAGTCTGGAAGACACAGAAAGGGCCTGCGAACAGACTTTTTTTTAAATGTGTATCTTTATATTTATTGACGTAAATATAAAGTAACCCGGAAAGAAACACAGAAGAAAATCAAAACTCCCCGCCATTCTGCCACCAAGCCGTAACTGCTGTTGGCGTGCCCTGTCTATCCTTCCAGCCTTCGGTCTGACGAGTCAAGGCGCAGTTTTGCAAAACCAAAATCATAGCGAACCTGAATGTGTCATAACCTACCTGCGCGCTTAAAATGTTCCGAAAATACATGACAATACCATAACGTACTTTTAAGGTCATTTTTCGCTATTTTGAGCATCCTGGTGAGTCCCCTGACCCTTGAATCTTGGTGCACATCTCTGACGGTTTTTCAGAATAAAAAATCCCGGTAGCGGAGTTGCTGGGCCTTGGCATAAGGAGGTGAAATAGTTGCTAAGCCCCCTGAGGAAGGTTGTCCCGGTGGTCACTCCCACTCCGCCTCCAGGACTGTGGGCTCTGAGTTTGTGAGTCGTCCCTCCGTGGCTCAGGTCTCAAGGCCCCTCGTGCATGCTGTTCCCAGCCTGGCATGCTGTACCCTGCCCTGTCACAGGGCTAGCTCCTTGCTCTCCATGCTCTGGGGACACCATTCCCAACCATTCTAACTACGTGGGTACCCCCCTCCCCGCAAACCCACTGCTGTTCTCTGCCCCAAGCCCCCGCTTGTCTCTGCCCCGCCAGCCCCCCAGCCAGCCTGTGAGCTGCAGGAAGTCTCATGCTCAAGGCTTAAACAGGGCCCAGCGTGTAGTGGGTGCTCAGTCAGGATTTGGGAGGAAAATGATGGAGGCCGTGGATGAGTGAAATGGGTATTTGTCTTTTTTTCTTCCTGATTTAACGGATGCCTCTCTGTAATTGACTCCCTGCACTTTGAAGAAAAAGGCTTGCTTTCCTGGAGTGATGTCTCAGTCTCTCCCTCTGCAGAGGCTGGCGGCCAACCTGTAGGACGCCCCGTGCACCAGGGGCATCTCCACCCCACGTCGTCTCCCCACCTCCCACCCTCTCCTCCTCCCAGAAAGCCTAACTCCTATCTCCAGGCTCTGTCCAGAGCAGCCCTGTGAGCAGGGGTCCCGGCACCTGGGTCAGCCGAGGCTGCACGGCCCAGCAGGGCAGCGCGTCCCCCAGACACCACGGTCGGGTCACTGCCCTGGCCGGGTCCCTGCAAGCCAACTCCCACACATCTCTTCTGGCAGAGTTTGCCCAGCAGGCACTGGGGAAACCAGGCTCCTCTGGGAAACCAATGTGATCAGTGATTTGGCCCAAACTCCACAGGATAGTTGTGAGTACAGCCTGGTGCATTTATGAAATGACGTGCACATGTGAGCAGTTAACTTTCGGAACTGACTTTAAAGGGAAGGAGACAAATTCCTCCTTGTGAGACAAGCTCTCCGAAAGGAGAAGACCCCAGGGCACAGCAGGGTCTTGGGCGGGAGTCATGCCAGGCAGGGCTGGAGGCTCCAAGCTGCTGTATTGGGTGCTGGAGGCCCTGGGGAATGGGATGGGTGCCGGAAGCCCTGGGGAAGCCACCCGCACACAGGGGCCAAGCTCTGCATGTTCCCAGCAAAACTCCCTGACCAGAAAAGCCCGTTCCAATCCTCTGGCCGGCACCTGGGACAATGGGTCTAGACAGACTGGAGAGTGGGGGGGGACTCCAACCTCTGCACACGGAACACGCCAGCCCCTGGCCTGGACCCTGGAGGGTGCATGTCCGGTTATCAGCGCCCAGAACCATCACCTCTGACCGCCTGCTGCACCTGCTCCTGGCCATCACTGGAGACAGTTCCCTGGTGCTGACCGGCTGGGCGGCTGCTCCGGTCCCCACCACACCCAGAGAGGAGGACGAAGGAGCCCAGGACAGTGTTCCCCTCTTTCCCTGGAGAGGTGGAAAGTCACCCTCTGACACAGTCCTGCCCCCGTCCCCAGACTCTGCTGCAACTCGGCGCTGCATCCCCACAAGCAGCTGTTCTGGAATGTGCCATGACCATCGCTGGAAGGAAAGCTGCACACTGGAGGCAGACAGAGGGAGCTGGAGCAGCGCCCCTTGGCGAAGGGACGAGGAGAGCCTGGCTGAGCCTCCTTCCCTCGGGGAGCAGAGGGAACCTGGCCTTGGAGGGCAGGATGCTCAGAGAACCCCGCCAGCCCCTCCACTGTGTGCCGCCCTCTGGGGAGCACCTCCCCGGCCGGCTCCCGTGCTCCATCCCTCCACTCTGACTCCTTGGTGGCGCTCAGGGAAGGTAAACTAAACCTGGCATTAGCCTAATTAATCATAATTAGGAGGGCCGACCTGCTGCAAATGTAATCAGGCGATTCATTGCAAATCCAGATATAATTGACTTTTGGATTACCCACTGTTTGGGGTTATTCAAGCTAATGCCTCCTTCCCTCCACATAAACTGTTCAGACCCTAACGTGAGACCCCATCTCCCACTGCTCTGGCTTCCTGCCCGCAGAGGCCTGCCCCCCTCCTACCAGCTGCTCCCCCTGTGGTCCGCCTCCCCCACCCCCCCTCCGGCCCCTTCCCCCCTTCCCCCTTTCCCTTGCCCTCCTGCTCCTCCTCCCCCTCATCCCTCCTGCGGTTGCCCTCTCCCAGCACCTGCCTGGTCCAGATTCTGGGTCAGGAAACACACCCATGTTAAAATCTTCCCGCTCTGGTCCCACCTTGAGCCAGGCTCTGCCCTCCCAGCCCCTCCCAGCCTCCAGAAGGAAAATACTGGGGCCAAACCAGCTGAAGGAGCTGACCTATATCCACCCTGAATCCGTTTGCCACCAACTATTGTTCCATCTCGGTGTTGTGAGCAGTTCTAAACCTTGCAAGGGGGGCGTGTAGTGCCGAGGAAGGAGGAAGACACTGGGCTGTACTGGAGAGGTGAGGGGTCAGACCTCGCCAGGGCCAGCGTGGCAGGGAACCCCCAGCCCCAGGGCAGAGAGAAGCAGCTGCCCGCGGGGTCCTAAAAGCCTGGTCCCCAGAGTAGGTGAGGGAGGGGGCCCTACGGGGGAACTCAGCCCCATAGGAGTCACCGCCATCTGCTAGATTGGCCATGGTGACACATGACTCTAAGTCAGGGTCCTCTAGGGTCTTCCTGCCCTTTTAGGGGCAGACAAATGAACCTGAAACCCTTGTCTTTCTCACGAGGAAGGATGTTTCTGCATATTCCCACGAGGTCCCATCCTCTCGGACCTCGGAGCCACAGGAGGAGAGTCCTGGATCCCTGAGTCCTCTGGGGAGTGTTCCCTCCTCTGTGTAGCTCCTCCAAACTGTGCCCGTGGGTGCTCTCCCTGCCCCGCGCCAACCGGGCGTCCCAGGATGCCTGTGCCTGCAGGAAACTGTGCTGGCGTTTGGGGAGATAGGTGGCCGGAGGGAATGCACGGACAGCTCGGAGTCACTTGCAAAGCCTCCAGGGCCTCCTGAACCACCCTCCGCCCTCTCTGATGTGGCTCTCAGCTCACCCCAAGTCCCTGTCCCTTCTCCTCTCTTGATGGGCCTCAGAAACCCACCTTCCACCTCCAGCCGCTCAGCAAGGTATTTTCCCAAATGAAGGCAGTTCCCTTCCAGAGAGGAATTCTGTTGCCAACGGTGAACATGATACATAATTTTTTCCTCTGCCGCCAATTCCAGACACAAACTATACCCACATTCAGAGCCTAGAGCATAAGGGTTTCTCCAAGCTGGGCTCTCAGAGAATGGTGGCATTCTAGAGCCTTCCATGACCCTCACTGCAAGGCTCTGTGTGGGTCAGGGGAGCCCAGGACAGTGTCGACCGTCACCCGACTAATCTAGCTGCATATCTGCTGCTTCAGGAAGCCTTCCTCCCTGTCCCTGGTCAGCTTCTCAGCATCCCACAAGATATGGCTCAGGGGGCACCTCCTGTGAAGTACCCCCAGTCATCTCCAAGTGGACCCACCCCTGTCCAGTTATTTGTCATGCTCCACAGTGTTAAGGGGAGAAGTCTCTCTGCTCGTCTGGTCTACAAGCCCCTCAAGAGAAAGGCTGGGACAGAAGGAAAGGGGAGCCCCAGGAGGGAGGGTCTCTCATCCATCCACCCATGGGGCCTGGATCTGTTAGCTGCGTGGACATCCTCAAACTGGGAATGGAGTAGCTTCTCAGAAAATAAGCAGATTAATGCTCACGTGCCCTGTTGGGAAAGCTTGCAAAGATGAGGTGTTGGCGCTCTCTGAGGGCTGGAGGTCCTGTAGCAAAGCTCACCATTAACCTGGGTCTGGCATCCCCCACACTCCGTCCCATATCTAGAACCATGCCTTCCACCCAAAGGCCAAGTCGAGGGTGGCTCTCACCCATGGTGAGGCAAAAGCATCTCCTTGTCACTGAAAACCCTGTGTCCCCTGCATTTCTCAGTGCCTTGCAATTAGAGGCCATAGTGGGCTTTGAGCAGGAGTGAGGCCACTTCTAGGATAAAGACCCTCCCTCTCTCTCTTCCCCTGATGTCGACAAGCATGGCACCCTCGTGCTGAGATGCACCAGGAATGGGAGAGGCCTGGGCCCCAAGTCACTCTGTGGAGGAGAGCTGCCCCGGGAGCTGCCCCGGGAGCTGCCCGGCTCTGTGGCAAACCAACATGAATGAGAAATAAACATTCGCTGTGTTCAAGCCTTAGGATGTGGGGGCTGTTTGTTACTGCAGCCTAGCTAGCTTATGCAGACTGAAACATGGGGGCTAAGTGCCCAGGGCAGAGCTAGTTTTCCAGTCCTTCTGGCTTACAACTGTGTCCCAGACAGAGCAGCAGCGAGCAAAGGGAAAGCCCGAATGAGGGTGGGATGGGCCAGAGACAAGGGGCACCTGTCCTGTGCCCTACCGGGTGAAGGCACTGTCTGCCCTGCTTCTTGATGACAGGCGTAGCAGGCATCTCAATTTGGAAAGAGATCTTTAGGACCTGGAGCCTTGTTGATTTTTACATCAGTAAAATTTGTTCAGCCTGCTCCATGAAGATCACCCACCCCAGGATCCCGGCTTTGCCATCAAATGCAGATTCTTGAACCTGCCGCTAATGGATGAGGCACCTGCACCTGAGAGGCCCCCGCATGGGCAGGCCCAACCTAAGACCCTCCATCTGCTTACCAGCTGCAGGACCTGAGGCAAGGAACGCCACAGCCCCGGGCCAAATTTCCTCTTCTGTCCAGTGGAGAACATGCTTTCCTCGAGGCATAATGAGGATGAAACCAGGTGATGATGGAAGCACATAACAGGTGCTCAACACAGGATCATGTTCATGGGACGGCAGGTGTGTGTGCACACACGCCCATATACACGTGCACACACGCCCACACACACATGCACACAGGCCCACACACATGCACACACCACGCACACACATGCACACAGGCTCACAAACATGCCTACATGCATGCACACAGGCACACAGGCACACACCCACACACATGCACACAGGCTCACAAACATGCCTACACACATGCACACATGCACACAGGCCCACAAACATATGCACACACACTCACAAACACTTGCACACAGGCACACACACGTTTGTCCATGTGGAAGCCACTCCCCACTCATCTCCTCTCACCCTGCCCGGCTGCCCCACAAGTGGACAAGGCCTTATGGTGGCCCGGAGATGGTTCACATCCCAGCTGTGTGCTGATTTCTGCCCCGGGCTGTTTCATGAAACCAGGGGTCCCCAGCCATGTCCCGAGGCAGTCCTGGGGGAAGGATGGAGCCACGGGCATAGCCTCAGCCCACTTTTAGGAGGAAGATGCTCGTGACTCCTGTCTCAACTGGGTCTCTTAGGAAACAGAGCAGTAGTCCAGCAACTGTCTGTAATATGAACACAAAAATCCCAGGAGTCCCTCCAAGCCCTCCCAGAAATGCCCCCAGAGAAAGGTCCCAGCCACAGGAAGGGCCACCGCCCCCAGCTGAGCCACAGAAAATGCTGCGGTCCGACTCAGGGGAATGCAGCCTGTTCCATGGTCATACCGACCCACTGTCAGGGAGAGCGGTCAGTGTCACTTCAGGCTGGCTGCCCCGTGCCAGGTTCAGGATGACTCAGACACTCGGGCTGGCATGGGCTTCCTTGGCCTGCATCCACCCTCCTCCTTGGTCTAGGACTGAGGACACGAGGTCTGGATCTGTGCCACTCAGCCCTTTCTCGTCTGGCTGCAAATAGACCCAGCCGGTCACTGAGCCCCAGGAGACCTACGGTTATGCCCTGGGCCTGCAGGAACAAGGCACCACAGACGGGGTACCTTCAACAGCAGGACCTCATTCTCTCCCAATTCTGGACGCCGGAAGTCCAAGATCCAGGCGTGGGCAAGGCAGGTTCCTGCGGGAGTCTCTGAGGGAGAGTCTGTCCCCGGCCCCTCTTAGTGCCTGGAGGACCCTTGGCCTTCCTTGGCTTTCGGCTGCATCACCCTGATCTCTGCCTCTGTCTTCACATGGCCTTCTCCCCACTGTCTGTGCCTCCAGGAATCCCTTTCCTTACAAGGACACCGGCCATGGGATTTAACCCACCCTCACGCAGGATGAGCCCGTGTAAACTGAGGATACCTGCGAACACCCTGTTACCCATCTGCGGCAGACCAGCCCCACGGTGTCTTGGAGGGGGAGGAGAACAGCCCAGCTCAGCGCTCGCTGAGACCAGGGAGCAGAGGCTCAGGCTGGAACGGGCCGTGTGCTCGGCAGCCTGTGCCCTGCCGGGGTCCACTCAGCCCACGGCCCCTGGTCAAGGCTGCCCCAGCGTCACAAGGCCTGGGAGAGACATTCGCTGCACAAATACTGAGAGCCGACCAGGTGCTGGGCAGCCGACCAGGTGCTGGGCACTCGCCGTGAGCCCTGAGGATGGAACAGGGGGTGGGCGTCGCTGCCCCTGCGAGGCAGACATTCGGTACAGGGAGAGGCAGTAAGCACGGCCAGAGGTGAAGGTGCTCTGGGATCAGCAGGGTGGGGGAGCAGGTAGGAGGGGGGCCAGGGAAAAGCCTGTCCCCACCACCTCCCACACGAGCAAGGCGAGCTTCCTTGTCACCTCATCCTTCAGTCGTTAAGTAAAAATAGGCCCAAATCCCTGTCGGACGTGTGAGAAATCCGGCTTCCTCCCGCCTTTTCAAGAAGTGTGTCTCGTCAGGTGGGGGCTGGCACCCTGCTCCTGGTCCCAGGCCCCCAGCCCGCCCTATTCTCCACCTCCGTCTGCCCGCCTCGTGGCCCACCCACCCGCTGCTCCTGAGGTGGCCCCAGCCTGGGCTCGAGTCCGTCCGAAGCTCCGCCCACCCCGGGCTCCGCCCACCCCGGGCTCCGCCCACCCCGGGCCCCGCCCACCCCGGGCCCCGCCCACCCCGGGCCGTAGGGGCTGCCGCTAAGTGTGCCGGGCGACGTCCCAGCCGCAGGCTCCCCTAGTATTTGATGGCCCTGTTATGAAGGGCACCTTGGCCAGAACACCCAGACCTCCTCCCAGGCACCTCCTCCTGGGCTGCCCCAGCCAGGAGCCCAGGCTCCGCCCGCTCACCTCCTCTCTCTCTCTCCCCTCACTCACCACCCCCCCCTTTCTCCTCCAGGCCCAACTTCCACCAGCATTTTACCTGTCCTTCACACCACCTCAGGTCGGCTCTCCAGTCTCGGGGACGTCACAGTCAGGTCAACACGCAGGGGACTGCGTGGTCCAGCTCCGTGAGCAGCTAGGATGCTGTCGTTCTCACGCTGAGCTCGCCACACCCCGGGCACTCGGGGAGGTGTGGATACGGAGGGGTTCCCGGGGCAGAGCGTCCACGCAACCTTCTAAGGGGCCCCTGGGGGCCCGAACAGGGGAGGGAGGCGGGAAACAGGAAGGAAACCGGCGGTGCTCCCTCTCCACGGGGCCCTGGTCCCCACCAGCCCCCACCAGTGTGCCCCCAGAGCAGCAAGTGCACCCCCGGAAAATTGCTTCACCTGCAGCTGTCCCTCAGCCCTAGCTTCTCAGGCGTTCCCAAGGCCAGGCTCGAGTTTGATTAAACTGCATTTATTCCTTTCTTCTCTGCCCGAGCCCATCTTGCTGAGGCAACACAACAAAGCTTGGTAAGCGGCTTCGTGCACATGCAGGAAAGCAATTTTCCCAACAAGGGCCGAGGGTGGTTTCAGTTCATCAGGTCCCTGAACCCATTTGCTGGACTTGGGAGGGTTTTTTGAAGACTTGGCTGAAGTGCTCCCATCTCTCCCCAGATCTGAGATTTCAGCTACGTGTGTTATAATAATAAACACCAAGCATGACAGTCTTCTGTCTCCACGGGGAATAAAAGGCATGTGCCATTTCTCCCCGGAGCACGGCAGGCAAGAATAAATGCATTCACAGCAGCAGACCCAACCCAGGACAGGGGCAGGGGCACCGAGGAAACAGTGGGACTCTTTATTTATTTCTGATGAAATGCCCCTTGTGCTCCTGAGGTTGGGGGGTGGCTTAGTAGAGAAGAAATATGTGGTCCAAGTGGGACAGTGGAAGGTTCTGGACCACTACCCAGCCTCCGGCCTGGTGCCCTCGCATCCAGAATCCCGTCCCTTGAGGCCACCCTGCACATCACCCCTGTGAGCTCCCAAAGCACAAATGGACTCTAGTCCTATCCCTGCCTAGAAACCCAACGGCTTCCGTGGCCCCCAAAGAGAAGGCCAAACCCCACAGGAAGCCACCTCCAGCTCCCCTCCACGCTCTCCCCTGCACAGGCTCCATGCATGGCCCCACCAAGCACCCCATTCCCCAACACACTGGCTGTTCCACCACTAAGCCTCTGCACCATGGGTCCGTGTTCCGGGAACGCCTGCTCACCGCCTCCCCAGCCTCCCTGCCACGTAGGACTCCATTCATGGTCTGTTCGGTCACAGCCACACGGCATCATAAATATTTGCTTACGTGTGTTTCTTTCCCCAGCTCACGTTGGGTCAGCTCAGGCCGCCATAAAACATGCCCATGGCCCAAGCAAAAGACAGGTGCTTCTCTCAGCTCGGGGGGCTGGGGAGTCCAAGATCAAGCGTTCCTGGCGAGGCCCACTTCCTGGCTTTCAGACAGCGCCTTCTCTGTGTGACCTCACGCAGCAGGGGCGGGAGGTGGCCAGGGGTGGGCAGGGGTGGAGGGAGAGGAAGAGAGAGCTCCCTGGTGTCTCTTCCTATAAAGGCATCAATCCCATCAGAACACCCCACAATCATGACCTCACCTAATCCTACTCAGCTCCCACGGGCCTCACCTCCAGATACCATCACACTGGGGTCAGGTCCCACACGTACATTTCGGGGATATGCAATTCAGGGCAGAGCCCCCACCCACACTCCCCCAAGCCTGGCTGCCGAGTGCCCTCCCCACCAGCATCACCAACACAGGATCTCCAAGTCTGGCTGTGCTTCCTTCTCCCTGGGCCAAAGACGTTCTATGTCTTTCTCTATAGCCCTCCTTCTGGGGTGGCTTGAGGATTGTAGTGGATTAAATGGCAGCCCCCAAAAAGATATGTCTTAGTCTTAGTCCCTGGGACCTGTGAATGGGACCTGATTTGGAAAATGGGACCTTAGTTTGCAGATGTGATTAAGGGTCTCAGGGTACGAGCATCCTGGAGTAACCAGGGGGGCCCCAAATCCATGACAGGTGTCCTTATAAGAGACACGCAGAAAGAAGGAGGGAGAGAGAGACAGGGAGAGACAGGAGGGATACAGCCACAGCCCAGCAGCACCCGGGGACCCTCAGGAGCTGGGAGAGGCAGGCAGGGCCCTCCCCCAGAGCCCCCGGGGGAGCACGGCCCTGCCACACCTCTATTTCAGTCTTCTGCCTCCAAAACAACGAGCATACATTTCTGTTGTTTCAAGCCACCTGGCTTGGGTAATGCAGCGACAGGCCCGGCCGCGGGCTCCGCCGATGGGAAGGCTCACTCCTCCTCGCCCCCCTCCGGAGGATCCAGGCATGGCTGCGACCAGAGCTCAGGAAGGAGAGACATTGAGGTTAATTTCCTAAGGAAACTTTGTTTTAGAGAGTTTTAAATTTGGCGAAAAGTAAGAAAAGTGGGGAAAAGTGAGAAAATAGATTTCTCCCGTCTCAGGCAGGAAAATGTACATCACTGTGAATGGCCCTACGCCATTCTGTCATCCCAGACTATTTAATAAAGTTTTCAGCTATCAAACTGCCTGAGGTTGGCAAAGGTTTGCTGTTATCTTATGTTAAAATCCAACATCAGCCCCATAAAACGAGATTAATTTGAGATGCCAAAGGAAACACAGGTTGATAGAGCCAGCTGCCCGAGGCAGGGTGCGGGCGATGCCTGCAGGGGCTGCAGGTGGCACGGGGGCCCACCCTGGACCCACCTGGGCTGCAGGTGGCACTGGGGGCCAGGAGCCAGGAGCGAGTGAGGTTCCCGGAAACCCCAGCCATACCTGGGCACCTCTCCTCTCGTTGGAGAGCATGTGCTCATGCGCAGATGTCCGAGCGTGTTCTCTCCAAAGTGACTTTCCTTCTCCTCTGCCTCCTTCCGGCAGATTCCCCAGGGCCCCGCCTCAGCACCCCAGGCTCCCATCACCCTAATGACGACCCCAGCCAGCCTTAAAGGGAGCCGCTTGGGCAGATGGAATGCAGAACTGTCCTGAATTCCAAAATCACAGCGTTCAGCCTTGTTTTCGTGGACAGAGCAAGCAAGGCCTTCCCAGCCCCAAGTGGAGAGTTGGTCACATCGTACCCCCACACATGCTGGAAATCAGAACCAGCGTTCTGATTTAGACCCAAAAAGAGTCTAGTTTTCACAATAGTCTGTTTACATATCAGGCAGGTAGCATCTCAGTAGATCAAAGCCCATGTGCATCCAGCGAGAGGTCCCCAGCCCCTCCCGTTCACCCACCTGCCCCCACGGCTTGCCTCCTGCAGCGGCTCCTGTCTGTGCGGGAGCGCTCCCGCTGGCCGCTGAGCTGCCCGGGGGGCTGGGAGAGGCTCACCCAAGCATTTGCCCTCCCTGCCTCTGGGACAGGAATGCTGCCACCTCTCTGTCTCTTCCCCCACACCGGGCACCACAGCTCCCCGGCTGCAAGGGGGGGGAACAGAATCAGGCTGTGGGGAGGACCCTGCCATGCCTGAACCCCACGAACACTCAGTCGGGGTGCCCTGGGCACAGACAGGACAATGACTGGTGAGCGGGAGGATGCGGAGCAGGGAGGAGGGCGAGAAGGCAGGGCAGGCCTCACGGGACCGCCCCACCAGGCTGAGCAGCTGCGGTAGGGAGTAGTTTAGAAAAGTTAAGAGTTTTACAATTGAAAAAAAAAAAAAAAGCCGTTAAGGTAGGATGCTCGGACTCCCTGCTGCACAGTGATGCACAAGGTTAGGGATCCCGGAGAGACTCTGGAAGGAGGGAGGGAGGGCCAGGTGGGGCTGGGTGGGCGGGAGCACCGGCAAGGGCAGCCGGAGCAGTGAGGAGGGGGTCCTGGTGGGGGGGCCTGGGTGATGGGGACAGGGTGCACCCGTGGGGCCTTGGGCACCTACCATGGGGCAGGGGTGTGAGGGACGGCTCTGAACGGTTACTCTGAGCAGGGAGTTGACTGTTCTTGTTAAGCGGGGCGTGGGCGTCGGGCCCCAGCTGGGTCCGCGTGGTTGCTCTAGGTCCCCGGATGCAGGGTGGCGTTCATACAGTTATCCCCTGAGAGCATACTTCCACCCCTCATCTAGGCGAGGTTCCCACGCATCTTGACCATCTGGGCACGTATTCCCCCTTTAATCCCCACCTGCTCCCCTGGCCTCCCCTCCCCGGAGGCAACAACTTTGTTTTGATCACCGTAGTTTGGTTTGTATGTCGCTGTTCTTCCCAAATCTGCAGTGTGGCCTTGCGGCATGTATGTTTTATTCGCATAAATGACAGTTATTTGTGCAAGTGGCCTATATCTCATTCTGCTCCATTCTGCTTTTGCTCCAACCACTGGGTTTTTGAGCCCCCTCGGTGCTGCCGCGCACCTGTGGCCTGTGGTTTCCATTTCCTACTCAGCCCTCCGCAGGGCGCACGTTTGTGTGATTCCTAATGACTTTGAGCTTCTCTTATGCTTATTAGCTTTGGGGTTTCCTCCCCATCACTCATCCGCCCGTATCATTTGCCCGTTTTTCCACCGGGGTCCCTGTGCTCGTCTTTCTGATTTGCAGGAGTTCCTTGTAAATTCTAGGTCTTAATCCCTTGTCAGTTTTTAACATTGCAAATATCTTTTCTCATTTGCTCAGCTGGTATTAACTTCGTCCATATTGTCTTTCACTGAACAAAAATCTCTGGCCCTGATATAATGAAATGTATGGATTTTTTTCTTTATGGCTTGAGATTTTGGGTTTTTATTGAAGGCATCCCTGCTCCTAAGTGACAAAGACTTTCTCCTACATTTTCTTTAACTTCTGCTTTTCCTAGTAGGACTTTAATCCATGCAGATGCTTTTTATGTATATGTCATCAGATGGGGAGTCAGTGTTGAGTTTGGAGTGGTTTTTTTCATTTCTTATCACAAACGGGTGTTGAGCTTATCAAATGTCTTTACTGCACTGATCGAGTTCCCTTGGGTTTACCCCCACAGTGAATGACAGTGAGAGTTTCAGATGTTCCTGGTAAAACCCTGCTTCATCAGGTGTCCTTCCTCTGATACACTCTTTGATTCAGTTAACACTTTACTTAGGATGTCTGCAACTTAGCTCATAAATAAAATGGGCCTGTAGTATTTTTTTTTACTCTCATTGTCCTTATTTGATTATGAAATCTGGATTACACCTGATTCACAAAATGAGCCACACAAATTTCACTCATTTTCGACTTTCCCAAATATGTGGTACAAAACAGAAATTACCTGCTCCTAGGAAATATGGTAGACATCTCCCCCCAAAAAAAAATCATCTGGACTTGGGGAGGGGAGGGGGGGTTGCTGGTTGGTGGAGGAAGGTCCTGGCCACAACTTCTCTCACTCACTGCATTTGTCTATTCAAGCCAACTGTTTGATCTGACATCAGTTTGGGCATTTTATGCTTTTTACAAGAATTTATCCGTTCCATCTAAGTAGCAGCTTAAAGGGTAAAATCTGCCTGTTCGTGATACTGATTTCTTATTTATTCCAGCTTCTCGATTTTTCTTTTTTATTGGTCTTTGCAGAAGTCTAACGTGTTCATTTCTTTTAACCAGATTTTGGGTTTAGTTGCCCTCTCTACAGGTTTTATCTTTTTCATTCATTTCTGCTTTAATCTTTATTTCTTTTGGTGGGGGGATGAGGGGAAGGGCAAGCATCACTTTAAAGGCCTCGTTTACTTCCAACACCTGTTGCTTCCTGATACGTGCATTTACTACTGTCAGTTTCCCTTAAGAACCGCTTTGGCTCTTTTCTGCCAATTTTGACACATCGAATTCTGTTATCACTGATTCTGTGTCTTTCTTAAATTCCTTGATCATTCCCTTGAGTTATTCAGAGATATGTTAATGAGTTCCCCCCAAAATTGGGGTTCCTGAAAAAATTATCCTTTTGTTCATTTGAATGTCATTTATTGGTAGTTAGAGCATGTAGCTTATTTCATATTAATTCTTAGGGACAGACCGAGACTTCCCCCAAGACCCAATATCCCACCCCAATGGGTGGACCGGTGAAGGACACACCACTGCACTAGTCAAAATTCCAGTTTACTTTACTTTGATCTGTCATTAAAAACCCCATTAAAATTTCTCCCTGGATTTCTGCCAGTACTGCTTGATATTTTTTTGAAGTTATGCAATTAGGTGCCTCTATTTGTATGATGAATATCTCTTCTTTATTTGTGATTACATAATGTTCTTTTTCATTCTTTGTGATTTTTTTCACTCGTAAGTTCTGTTTTGTGTCTCTCTTTTCTTACCTTCAAAAGAGTGATGGTAAAACTTCTTACATCATAGAATTAATATGAGGATTAAATGTGTTGATCTGTGTAATGCATTTAAAACTCGGTCTAGCATAGTGAAGAGAAGGTGCACCTGCACCCCAGTGTTCTTAGCAGCAATGTCCACAACAGCCAAACTGTGGAAGGAGCTGAGATGCCCTTCAACAGACGAATGGATCAAGAAGATGTGGTCCGTATATACAATGGAATATTACTCAGCCTTCGGAAAGGATGAATACCCACCATTTGCATCGACGTGGATGGAACTGGAGGGGATCATGCTAAGTGAAATCAGTCAAGCAGAGAAAGACAATTATCATGTGGTTTATGTGGAACATAAGGAATAGTGCAGAAGACCCCAGGGAAGGGAGGGAAAACTGAATGGGAAGAAATCGGAGAGGGAGACAAACCATGAGAGACTCTGGACTCCGGGGAACAAACTGAGGGTTACAGAAGGGGAGGGGGTAGGGGGACAGGGTAGCCCGGTGATGGGCATTATGGAGGCCACGTGTTGGGATGAGCACTGGGCGTTATATGCAACGAATGAATCGTTGAACACTACATCCAAAACTAATGATGTATCCTATGTTGGCTAATTGAACATAATAAAAATAAAATAAATAAAATCTAGTTTAAAATGAAAAAATAAAATTGGGTCTAGAACACTGATGCCCTGTTAGATGTTAACTTTCTTTCCCTGCCCCCCGCCCCCAGTTTTTAAAACACCAAAAGTCTCAACAATTCTAGGTGGCCAGGGCATCTCTGCCAATCTCCGGGGGGTCCTGCTTGAATCTCCTCTGTTTCTGCTCAGCAGCGAGGTACCCACTGAGCAGAAAGTGCACGCAGAGCCCAGGGACAGGGAAGAAGTACCAGGTGCTGTGACAGAGTTCCCCATCTGGCAGAAGGTAGAGGACAGATGTCTCTCCAAAGCCAAATGGATGAGCACAGGCCAGATCGAGAGGAGATTCCGTCCAGATACGGTGAGTGACAGGATATACCGGAGAAGCTGGTCAATGTGACAAGTGGTTGCAGCCAAGAGCCCTGGCACAGGAGTGATGGAGGAGCAGCCCAACTTCTGCATGGATGGAAGCTTCCAGAAGGATTGCCCTGCCTTGTTGGTTAGACCACAGAGTGGGGGAGAGGAGGCAGAGCCCTACCCAGGGCCTCACCTCTGCTCCCAGGTCTCGAGGCACACACGTGAAAACCCAGTGGCCCAGAGCAGCAGTCGATAACTGGCATCAGGGACACGGACGTGGGCCTGGGAATTCGTCATAAATCACCCCCTCTCCCCCAGGATGGCGTTGGCAAGACACCACAGCAGGAGGCATAACTCAATTACTGCTGGGAAGGCCGGCCTCCGAAGTGCTGACATCAATCTGAATTAAACTGCGGGTTTTAATAACACGGTCCTGCCAGGACCCTCCTTTCCCAGCTTTATCATCTCCAGTGCCAAGTCACTTCCAAAAGAAAGTGCCCGGAGCCAAAGGGGATAATAAGTAGTACTTGTTTAATGTGTTTTGTTCCTGGTGGCTTACATGGGAGAAGAGCAACTGCCTCTGACAAACCATCCCGGGTGGGTTCTGGGCCTGACGTACCCCCAGGCTGGGAAGGAACCGGGGTTACCAGGCTCTGGCTTGCGCAGGCCCAGCGCTTCCCCAGTCCCAACAGTGGAGTGCGGGAATGACCCTGGAACCTCTAGGACATGCAGCTCCTCGGGGCCCCTGCCAGCCCCACTGAGCCAGAAAGTCCAGGGAGAGGAGGCCTGGGCATCTGCATTCTAAAGCCTGGCCCACCATTCCCATGCCTCACCATATCCTCCCTCCGGCCGTCCTCAAGGACAACGGCAAATGAGCCCACTCCTCACCCCTTGGCTAAAGCATCGCCCTCAATGGGTTCTTGGGGTGATCTTCATGAGAGGATTGTGATATTATGACTCATAATAAGAAATATATACTTGGTCTTGACCCCTTTCCTGGCACCTAAAATCCTTGGAATTTCCTAAGTGCTGAGAGCAATAAAGGTGTCTTCTGTTATATTAATGAGGTGACTTTGGGACCACGCCTAAGACTGGGGGCTGGAAGCCAGTGCAGCCACCCATGTGATTAGAGGGTTGGAACTTTCAGTCCCGCCCGCCCTCTGCCCCCTCCCCACCGGCCCCTGGTGAGGGTAGAGGGGCAGGAGGCTGAATCAATCACCATTGGTCAATGATCTGATAGATCATGGCTATGTAATGAAGCCTCTGGAAAAACACAAAGGACAGGGTTTGGAGAGCTTCCAAACGTTGGTGCGGACGTGGAGGTGCGGGAGCGTGGCTTTCTCCCAGGGCGTGGAAGCTCACGCCTTTCCCACGTACCTCGCACTGTGCATGTCCTCCATCTGGCTGTTCCTAAGCTATATCCTCTTGTAATAAACTAGTGAGCTCCTAAGTAAACTGTTTTTCTGAGTCCTGTGAGTCACGCTAAAAAAATTAATCAAACCCGGGGAGGGGGTCAGTGGAACCTCTAATCTGCAGCCGATGGGTCAGAAGCACAGGTGACAAACTGGACTTGCGAGTGGCATCTGATGGGGGGATAGACTTGCGGGCCGGAGCCCTTTAATTAGTGGGACCTGACACTAATTGCAGGTAGACAGTATCAGAATGGAGCTGCATTGTAGGACACACAGCTGGTATCTGAGATTTGCTTGGTGGATGGGGGAGGGCACCCCACACATATTGGAATTGGAGCCAAAATTCTAGAGGCTTCCAATGGCCCAATAAGTCTGAGAATTAATGCTGGTTGCCTCCCCAGTTCCCAGGCAGCAAGAACCCCCCATGGCTTCAGGAGGCTTATCTCCAAAAATACACCGAGGAAAGTTTTCCAACCCTGCAGTACTGAAATCCCATCTGTCTTTCTCTGAAGATTGAAAATAGTAAGGTAGTCAATAAATCTACCTTTTTTGTGCCCTGTGGAAAATATTAATTAAAATGTGCTTGTTTACCTAAAAGTCTTATGAGAAACCGGAATGCCTAGCTAGGCTCTGTCTCCCTGACCTACTAAACAGGGCTCACTTGACATAAAATATGGAAATTGACAATAGTTAGGCTCAGAGCTCATTACCTACCGAAGGCCACACAGCTGGGATTTGAACACAGCCCACTTGAATCTAAAACCCACGGTCCTCCCCCTATGTCCCTGTACTTCCCAGTGATGACCAGTACCAACCAAAATGGAAAGATCAGTACTCAGGGAGCAAGTACCATGGGATGGTAAGAACCAGGGACAAGAGGGAAACAGAATACTGGCTTCTGTCGTTGAATTTGGATGTGGCTCCAAGCTCCCTACAGAACAGATAGCAGGGTATTGAATAAGAGAGAGTCACTTATCAGAAAGGAGAGAGCATGCACATTCCTGAAAGAAGGACTCTGTGCAATTGATGCTGGGAACCCCATGGGATAAAGCAAAACCATCCTTGATAACATTTCTGTGGAAAAGGACTGTGACTGCACTTCATGCAGCTGTTGCTCAGGAAGATCTCAGCAAATGTCAGGGGCAGAGCAGAAAACGTGACTCAGTGAAGACCCAGCTTTGCCAAGATAGGGTCCTGTGGTCTCCATATGCAGGCTTCTTGCTCCAGAGAGAGGATGTAGAGCACCCAGAGACATGGACGCATTGCACACCCCGCAAATGATCATCTATTTTTAAAAGTAATCATCGGGCTTTTGTTGAAGGCACAGAGCACATGCACTATGGTGGCTGACGATGGATGGGTGTTGTTGGTTAGGTTGACCACCTTCTGTTATATTAATGAGGTGACTTTGGGTAGCTTAACCAAAACTTCCACCCTGATCAAATGTCCCTGCCTCCCAGAGACAATCTGCAGGGAACTAACTGTTTATTCATAGGGGTGGCTTTGGCTTCAATTCCAAAGATAAAACATGATCAGATCTCCCAAATTCTATACCGTAGAGCATGGCCAAGAGAACATGGCTGAGGACACGTCATTAGCCCACCGCAGCTGTGGAAAACCAAATGCGTGCCACCTGGGCGATCTGATTTTAGCAACAGAGTCCCAAAGCACCCTCCAGATGAAAGAGGTATGAAATGGGCCTCTGACAATTGAATAAATCAACCTTCTTTATGGAGCTATTGTTCATTTCAGTGTAATTAGATTCTCAAACATTTTGCTTAAATTTTTAAGAATCCAACAGGATTCATGGGGGGAGTTTTCTCTTGGTTTGTTGGGTTTTTTTTTTTCCTCCATTCTGGTGGGAGAAGTAAAATGTGCTCATGATTTTCTTCTGGTTTAATAAAGAAAAAATAACAAGCATTTATGCCGTCAAGAAAACAAAGACATCGATTTAAATATTATTGCCAGGGCAACACATTATCCATTCAGATGCCTTATCGGAACCACAGCCTGTTTTGAAGACAAAGGTTACTTTCTCGAGGTACAAGGACACTTGCACCCAGGGTCCCCCAAGGTGCCTTTGTTAGCAGTGACGTCTGCAAGCATGGCATGCGTTGTCACAGCTGTAGGGAAGTGAGTGCCTTTGCTCTGTCTTATCTTTCTGGGATATCCTTTGTGACATTAGACAGAGCCACAGTTCCCAAGCTACACGTGAGAAACTCAACACCAATGGGCAGAAAGAGGAGTTTGTCGAGTTTCACATGCACACTCCTGAGTCATTCAGACAACAATTGAATAAGAGTGGAAACCACATCGGGTTTGTGCAGTAAAAACCATACTGTTGATGTAGGGGAGGGATCTTGATGCATCCAGAACGTGCCCCACCCCCCACCAAGGCCATAATGGGAATCAGGAGTCAGATGCAGAAGGGCCAGGGCAGCTGCTGGTCCACTCATCACTTGATGGGGGAGGGGAGGATTAGCCATGTGACCCCGTTGCAGGCACAGGGGTGAGTGGGGCTGGATTCAGTGATGGGTCAGGGTGGGCACTGGGTGGCCAGGCTCTGAGATGACCCCCAGGGCCCCACCTCCTGGTATCTACACCTCTGCGCAGTCCCTTCCGTCTCTATCAGGACTGGTCTGTGTGACCAATGGAAGATGACAATGTAGTTGTCACTTCCAAGATTGGGTTATAAAAGGCTGTGGCTTCGTTCTCAGTCCCTCGGCCTCTCTAGCATTCTGGGGCAGGTGAGTGGCCAGGAACCCTGGTGTAGAGGCTCATCAGGTGAGGAACAGGAGCCTCCAGCCAACAGTCAGCAAGCACTGAGGCTGCCAACAGCCATATGAGTAGGCTCGGAGACAGTGTGTTGGCCCCAGTTGAGACTTCAGATAAGACGGCAACCTGGCCATCCACGTGAGGGACCCTGAGCCAGAACCTTCCAGATAAGCCTCCCTCCCACCTGGAATCTACTGACTCCCAGAAACCAGGAGATGACAAGTGTGTGGCTCTAACCTGGGGCAACCTGTGAGCCGCCTGCTTGAAGATGATAGGGCACATGGGGACATGCACACTGCTGGACCACGTGAGAATGAAGGCTTCAGGTCACATGGAGAGAGGCCCCCAGGGCCAGAAGGAGGACAAGCAGGGAGGGAGGCATGACACCATGGTCAGACCCCTGAATCCAGCCCCAGCTGGAGGGCCACCTCCAGGAATTCCCAGTCTCCACTCCACACACCACTCTGAAGCAAGTGTATTTCAACTCTGCAAAACCCAGGTCAACCACAGGGGCTGAGGCTTGGCCCAGCCTGCATCCCACCAGGACCCTGAGGTGGTCTCAGGTCAGTAGATGGGCAGCCCTGCAGGCTTCCTTTACACGGATGTCATTCAAGTTGGTGAGTCTTCCTTGACCCAGGGGCTGTGGCGAGGGGGGCTGTAGTGAGTTCGGCTGCCCCTAGCCCCCAATCACGGCAGTGAGCAAGGGCAGGTGCTACACACACTGTCTCACCCCTATATCATCGGATCCTCCCAGGTGGGTGCAAACCCCCCAGGGCTTGGCTGGGTGGGCCGCCCTCTCTCCCCCTCCTCCCCAAAGCTCAGCCAGCTTGCTCTGAAGTGGGGACATCACAGTGCTGTGACGCAAACCTATTTTAATGCTTGCAGAAAGCCTGCCACTTAGCAGTTACCCCACCAAGGACCTCCATGTGAGGCAGAGGTTCTCTCTGTAATGGAAATAATTCTGTGTTCAAGTATTTAATCACAAGCGTGGTCTCCTCCCCCTCTCACCGTGCTTCATGGCAGATCCTCTGGACTTGTCCCTTGGGGTCCTAACGGGCTCTAGTGTATCTGTCTGCCCCAGGACAGGCCCATGGGATACACCCTTGTGGCTTGTGACAGACACAGCAACTGGCTCAGAGCACCTTCTGCCCAAAGTGGAGAGTGGAGCCCCACCCCCTCCCCGGACCGAAGGGTGCGGATGTTGGCACAGCCTGGGTTCGAATCCTCATCAGGCATTTGTTGGCTGTGTGACTTTGGGTAATTTATTTAGCCTCTCTGTGCCTTGGCTTCTGTACCTTCTACAGGGCGGGGCTTGAGGATACCAACACTGGAAGATTGTTGTGTCAATTAAACATGCTAGCCCCAGCGAATGCTCACAGAACAAACGAGCAAACGAGAGAATGACCACGCCTGCTGCAAGCCCTTCCTTCCCCCTCCCGGGAGCAGAGAGCCCAGCAGCACCCCTATTTCCCTGAGGGCTGGCAGCTCACAGGCTCCCAGGACACAAGGTTCCGTGGCCCGAACTGTAGTTCTGGTGGCTTCAGGCCACCCACCTGCCCCTCAGCCTTGGCCCCTGTCATTCTCGGGGCCCTGTTTCAGCTCCTGCCACCTGCACCCCATCTTTGGCTTTGGTACGCACCCTTGCTCTTCAGGCTCCACTGGAAAAGCCCCTTCCTCTACCAAGGAGACCCCCAACCTCCCTTTTGTTTCTGAAGGTAAGGAGTAGAAGGTTCTAGAACTACAGTGATTGAGAGCAAAACAGTGGGCAGACGGAGAGTGCAGAGTTCAAGAAGTGGAAACTGGTGGGCTGGGCACGGAGGGTGCTGGGCAGTGGGGGGTGGGGGGCAGAGAGGAGGCAGGGAGGGGGAAAGCTTCCTGGCTTATTGAGCACACAGGACTGGCCGGGGTGCAGGCTTTCATTTAGACAGGAGTGCAAGGTTCAACAGGAAGGTCAGTTTGGGGCTGCCAAGAGGAGCCCCCCCACTCAGCAGCCCCAGCGTCCTGAGTCACCCCAGGGAGGTGGCCCTAGCGAGGCGGCCAGGGCTCAATCGGACACTGATGCTTGTCTTCAGGAAACTGTCCCTGGAAGCCGCAGGGGGCAGGGCCCTGCCTCCTCATGCCGTCCTCACGCCTAAGAGGAGCCCAAGCCCCAGCGAGGGGCTGGCTTCCCTCGGGACCTCCATCCAGGCTCAGCCCAGACACAGAGCCGCCCCACAGCCTGCTTTAGTTTAATTATGACTTCCTGAGTTTTGAGGCTTCTTCATGAACAGAACAGGCTGTAGTATCTTTCCATGTTTTAATCTGTCAACTTCGAGTCACACACAGGAGCTCCTCGTAATGATATTAGCTTCCTATCACTGCTGTCACAAATCACCATAAACAGGTGGCTTAAGGCAACACAAATTCACTCTTTCACTGGGGTCAGAAGTCCCAAATGGGTCTCAGAGAGCTCAAAGCAAGATGTGGGCAGGACTGGTTCCTTCTGGAGGCTCCGTGAGGATCTGGTTCCCAGCTTCTAGAGGCCGCCTCTCTCTCTGGCCCTGTGTCTCTGACCTCCGGTCCTGCCACCCTCTTCTATTTCAGGGACTTTTGTGATTACACTGGTCCACTGTGGGTAAACCGAGATCAGCTGATTTGCAGCCTTAACTCCCCTTTAGCGTGGAAGTTCACCTGGTCACAGGATCCAGGGCTTAGCACCTGGGCATCTCTGCAGACCATCACCCTGCCCACCGCAGTGACCAAACGTCTCTGGCTGGAGGGAATTTGGGGTTTTGACTGACAGCTCCCGCCCACCCCCGCCGTGTATCTACAATGGTGAATTACATGGAGCTGCGTTGCTGATTTGTGGGAGCAATCACAGAATGGACCGACCCTATATTCCAGGACTGATCCCACTGCTCCTGGTGTGGGAAAGCAAGCCGTGTCCCAGCCCCCACGCCCTGGCCTGGACAATCTCGCCAGAGCAGGACAAGGGGCAGTCACCAGAGGCACTGGTCACGGTGAGCCCACAACCACAGAGCAGGTACCCCTGGGGCCTCACCCTCTCCAGACCCTATTCAGAGATGTTAGACCTTTCTCATGCAACGCAAACTTGAACCATAAACCATGAGAGGTGCCAGGGGCTACTTATGTGACATAGTTGAGGACCAGCAAACTCCTGGGGATGCCACTTACAGTATTGTCTTTGCGAATGGCACCCCTAGGGCTGTGCAGTTCTCCTCCTGTGCAACTATATATGGAAGCCCTGAAGATAAGAGTGGCGACTGGAAGAGAACAGGACATCCTTCACGTGGGATTTGAGAGGAAATAATGAAGCCCACCTTCTGCATGTTCTTGGCGTGGACACATCCATCATGTAACCTGCCTTATCCTCCATAAATTCCAACAATTTCTCAGTGGGCACCTGAGGGTTCCCTGGGTGCAAAACATGACAGGTGACCTTTGCTTAGGTCCATGATAGATTAGGAAAGTTAACCGCATTCAGGCAGAGGCTGAGGTAGGTAATGTCCGCTCCCACCTCACAGCTGAGAGGAGGTAGGGAGACAATAGTTTGCCCAGAACCACACAGCTGGTGGGGAGACCCAGGGTGACAGGTGGACAGACAGGCTCTTCTGCCACGGTATGTTGTGTGACCCTGCCAGAGACACTGTCCCCATCTGGAAAATGAAGTCACAGTTCCCACTGGCTCTAGGGCACCCTGCACCCCACGGGCCTGCCGACAAGGAATGGGACCTCAGGGCCAGACACAGGCAAAGGTGGAACTGGGCAGGTGTGCTTCTTCCAACAGCCTCACAAGGAAGGGCCAGTGTGAAAGCAGCAGGCATCCACGGGGCCTTGGCTTGGGATGAGTAATGGGGGGAGCTGCATCTGTCCCCCCGAACTCTGCTGCTAGAATCATTAGCTGGGACTCCTGAGGTGGTAGTAGCACCTGACTCGGCCCTGAAACGTGGGCTGGTAGCAGGAAGCTCGTCCACTGGCCTCAGGTCCCCGGGCTGGTGACTCTGCCCCGGCAGCGTGGGACCTGCCTCTCGGCAGGGCGGGAAACACAACAGGCCCCTGGAGCCAGCACAGCCCCACAGGAAGACAGAGACAGAGATCCGAGCATGTGGCAGGGTTACAGCCGACAGAGAACCACCCCCAGGAAGCCTTGCCCTTACCCCACGCTGTCCCCTGTAGAAGAAATTTCCCAACCCGCGTCCTACCTCGATCACGTGACATGACACCCTTATGGGGTACTCTAGGCAGGTGTAACTGTTTCCCATTTTACAGAAGGGGTACCTAGAGGCACTGATGTTCTGCCTCCCTGTCCATCAGCTCCCCGGCACAAACCCACTACCCATCCAAAGGGCCTCCCTGCCCATGGCCCTAGCCAGCACAATCGGGTAGAGGACAGATGGAGGCCGCAAGGTCTGCATGCTTGCTGGCCCCTCCAGAGCAGCTCTGCAGAAATGTCTAAGCATAAAGGCCCAAATTAACCAAAGTATTATATTAAAACCTATACAGAAACTAGAAACGGTGTATTCCACATGCCCCGCGTGAGCCAGGCTCTGTGCTGGCCCTGACACAGCCAAACTTCAAGGTTGGACTTTGTGATTGTGTGGGATGATCTCTAGGGCCCAGGTGGCAGGGCAGTACCGGTGAACAGATGGACTGCACCTCATTTGATGCTGCACATAGGAACGTTCTCTATTATTTGGGACCAGTGCCAAATGGAGGCCTGGGGGACACATAGTCTGACAATCACCACTGCAAGCCCCCACCCTGTTTCCTCTCTCTGTTTCACAGATACCTAAGCTCCTCTGTTCAGTCACACCCATCTCAGCAAGACCCTGAGCGCTGAAGGGATAGCATGCCGCACTCGCCCACCTGCTTGCAAGGAGCAGCACCCAGGCCCCTGCCCCAGGGATCTGCCTCCCGGACCTCCATCGTGCCAACAGCATGTTGGGTCAGCATTCACCGCCTCTTGGCATTAGAGGGACAAACATCTTCTTTGCCCTTTCAGGCCACTGGGGCTTGCTGTAATTAATCCCCGTGCCCCTCGGCGACCACTGAGCGCACTAATGCAGAAACCACACTGCGAGGGGTCCTTGCCACGGCCCCCGGTAGCTGAAGGCTGCAGAGCATCTCCCACACACCCAGCTCAACATGCAGGGAGTCTTCCCCAGAGCCCCGCCAGACCGGCGCTCTTGCCATCCTCCTGGTGGTCAGAACATGAAAATAAAAACCCTGAGCTTCCACTGGCAGTGTGGGGACCCTCACCCCGGCCTGTCTGGCCCCAAACCAAGCCCAACATCAGAACCAGAGAAACTGTGGTCTGAGGGTGTAAGTCACTGCCCCTCAGCAGCCTGCTCTTATGGGGAAGCGTGCTGATGGAGAGATGGGTTAGTCGGGGTCAGGGGCCAGCACCCACGTTCCTGGAGATGCCATGCATCTTATGCCCCGGGAGCAGCCCCTGGGAGGTCTGGCCCCCTCCACCAAGGAGACACCTGGGGCTCTGACCATCATAGGTCCCTGCCCTGCAGAGCCGGGAGCAGAACCCGGAGATGGCGCTGTGGGCCTGTCTGTCCCCAGGGGAGGCAGGTGGTGCAGGGAGTGTGGTGCAGGCACTGCCCGGAAGGTGGTGCAGGCACTACCCAGGGGAGGCCAGAAGGCTAAGGATGGACTCAGGGAGCACAGAGGAAACGTGGACCATCCCCTCCTTCCCCTCATCTCAAAACCACACATCTTCAGGACAGAACAGGGAAGCCCTTGCCGCAGTGCAGCCTCTTCCCAGCCCAGTGGGCGGTGGCTGACTCCTCTGTCACGTGTCCTTCTGCTCAGACCTCAGGGCAATGCAGACTCAGGGACACTTGGTTGATTCATGCTGGTCATAGCCCGGCCTTGGGGGCATGGCATCTTTCCCAGGGACACGGGGACCCAGGGCCCTGCACCCAGGTGTCTCTAGAACTTCTGAGATCCTCCCCACCAAGCACGGGCACACCTCTCCCTGCCCTCCCCCATCATCTGGTTCTCAGTCACAACTTCCCTCCCAGACCCTGGAACTTCCCTCCTGCACACGTGGCAGGTTACAAGGCTGTCATAGAGTTAAATGACTTAAATCACAGGGCGTAGGCACAATTGTCCACTGTTGCTGTATTTTACTGAGAATGTTTCACTGAATTGAAGACATGGTACATGGCAAAATGCTCCGTTACTTTATGTACCACTAAGAAAGAGAAAACACCACCAATTAAACTGACACGATGTTTCCTATCCCTTACAATTTTTATTTTATACGTACTGAAGGAGCTCTTCTGGACTTAATTAAGACAGGGCTTTTTACTGGCTATCACTTCAGGGCACACATAAAAATAAAGATATAAGCAAAATGAAGTGGTTAAAGAATGCCTAAAACTTGTGCACACTGAAGTCCACATCCTCTGATTTGGTTTTCCCCACCTTGGCATCCTCTGAGTTGTCAGGGGGTTGCCTAGTCCTGAGGGAAGCCACAAAAGGAGGAAAAGCAGCTGCAGGGCCCAGAACAGGCCTGGGGCTGGTGGAGTGAGCCCACTACGTCCTCTCAGGGAACTTTGGCTAAACAGCTGATTCTCCCCATCCCCTGGTCACTTCCCACAACTGTCTCCCGGGGCGTGTAGCTTCACCGTGGTCTCTAGAATTAGCCCCCAGGCCCACAACCCAGAGTTGAGATATTCAAGTGGACCTCTTTCCCTCGTCCTCACAGGGTAAGTCTCCTGCAGGACAGACCAGAACGCACAAGGCCTCTGGGTCTCTAACTACGTCAGTTGAGCATGTTAGAGCCAAAGCAGACACGTGCTCAGCCCGCCGCCCCTCCGTCCATGCTGCGAGTTTCTGAGCACTTCTTCCATGCCGGGTGCTGGGACAGGGCCCCTCCCCCCAGGCAGGTGCAGGCTGAGAGGGGGTGTGTGCTGTGGGTCATGGGAGACCAGAGAGGCCCTCCCCAAGGGGTGATATATACACTCAGCAGGAGAGAAAGGTGTGACCCAGGCAGAGGGAGCAGTGTGTGCTGACGGAGGTGATGGGGGAGGGAAACAAAGTCAGAGAGATGGAAAGACAGAAGTGGGGGAGGAGGGCAGGTGAGCGAGCTTGCTGTGATACGGTTGGTCTGAGGACCTACCAACAAGGGCCCTGCACAGAAAGGTCACAAAACAGCACCGATTCCTTCCCACCCAGGGCTCTCGAGATTCTCAGCATGAGACACGGTTAGAGCCGGCTGGGGTCGGTGCCGGGCCCCTGGCTCCCTCCGTCTCCTCTCGTCTTTGCAAGAATGAATGAAGCCAGCTCTGCGTCTTCTTTTGTTTCCTGGTGCTGCCTGAAGAAATGCACAACCGGGGGGCTTAGAACAACAGACACTTTTTTCTCCCAGTTCTGGAGGCTGGAAGTCTGAGATAAAGGTGTCAGCAGGCTGGTTCCGTCTGGAAGCTCTAGAGACAATCTGCCCTATGCCCCAGCTTCTGGTGACAACCAACAGTCCTTGGTGTGTTTTGGCTTATAGACACACCCCCTAATCCACGTCTCTGCTGTCGTGTGGGCCTCTTCAGGGTGTGTCTTTTGTCTCATAAGGACACTGATCATTGAATCTAAAATTAAGGCCAGTAATACTTGCTTTATGGAATTGGGAGGATCCCGGGGGGGGGTTATGTGTCAAGACGCCTGGCAGAGTTGGTGTAGTATAGAGGAATGAACGAGTGAATGAATGAATGAGCGAGGAGATGACGGGCCCCACCTGCGCCAACAGCAAGGACCCTCTGGCCAGGCCCCAGCCCCGCAGGGTCCGGCACAGGTGACCCACCAGGATCTGACCCGCAGCTCAGCAGTGCAGGCTCCGTTGCTGGGGGAGGTTAATACGCTTAACCTTTTTTTGCGTGTTTGTAAATCTCTTCCCAGCGAGGGATTTGATTCTTTGAGTGCCGATAAGATGTTTGAGCAAACTCCACTATTGTCCTGATCATCACTATTAAGTTGCAGTTGGCATAGCGTGGGCTGAAGAAGGGGATCTATTTTCCCGGTTAATAAGGTTTATTTTTACTCCAGCTGAATAATACATGATCAGTGTCAAAATAAATTACAATCCTTCCATTATAAACCACTTTGCTGTCCTACATCTGTGCGGCGTCTGCCTTCCTGCGACTCCGAGCTCCCTTCTGGAGCTCCCGGGAAGACGCCCTTCCCTGCCTGCCGTGGCTCTGACATTCATTCTCTCCACGGCAGAACGGAATATAGATCAGGGGCCTCCGGGACCTGCAAAACTGGAGAACACACTGCATTAGGAATTGGTCTTGTGGGTATAAATTATGGAACAGCTCCAATCCCAAACCAAGCTGGTATTTTCATGTAGGGTGTTAAATAAAAACACTAAAAGATTTTTCTAAGTGTTTTGATTTTTCTTCTGTGGTTCATTCCCCTACTAAATTTCTATAAAGGCCCATTTATTCATCTTTGGAGAAAAATATATTAAGCAGTTGTCCACTTGGTATCGATGGAGTCGGGGGAGCTCCTGGGCCAGCCCCTGCCTGCAGCTGACACACAGGCTTTTCTCCTAAGCCTCTCTGCCTCAGTTTCCCCCACATGATGGGGGGCACAAGTGCCATTTTCTGAAGGGCTCCTTTCAAGTCGAAAAGAAGGAAATGGGAGCAGCTTGAAACAGAGCAATGCCAGTCGCTGGAGCGTTTGACTTGTATGAAAAGTCGATACGGGCCCAACACCTATCCCTCCTGGACCCCGGCATCAGGAGTCACGTAACTTCGGTTGCAATGATACTGATAAATGTAGGTGCCAACCAAACAGAAAAGGCATTCTGATGTGAAGAGTGAAGGAGTTTTTCTTTAAGGCCCAGAGAAAGAATCTTGCCCAGAAACTCCTTTGTCTGGCCCCCAAGGCCTTCATGGTGTCGCCCCATCTCACATCCCACCAGCCACCATCTAGCAGGTGTCAGCCAGACGGTCTCCTCCAGCGTAAATGTGACCCATCCACACTTCCGTCCCCCAAGGCTCCGGCCAAGCTCGAAAACTCTGGGTTCAGCACAGTCCTGGGTCCAAGTCTGGATTCGGAAACTTACCAGCTCTCCATCGTCCTAATAAAGGGCCTGGCCCTGGTGCAGCCGCCCACAGAAATGGCCAACCCCAGGGCCTGACAGAGGAACCCCTCACCCAACGCCCCCTGGGAGGCCCGTGTCACTGCCCAGCCCGGCCCTGCAGCCCCCTCTCATGTGGTTGGAGCCGTGACTATGCCCGACTTGCTGGCAGGCCCTTCGAGAAGAGGAGCCCACCTTCCCCTCCTGGGATCTCCTGCCAGGGCTCAGGGTCCCACAGCCAGGGGGCACTCAGTGGCCTGGCAAGGGTGTCCCCGTTACCCCACTGGGGATATAAACGCCTACATTGTTAGAGTTCTGTGCATTCAGGTGGAGTTTTCACATACTGGCAGCTGCACAGTATCGTCTTCCTCCAGAAGCCCCTAGGAGACGCCCATAGAAACAGACCCCCCCCACCTCCCACTCACTCTACTGCCACTTCGCTTCCAGCTCCAGAACCCAGCAAGATTCTGAACTGGGCATGCAAATACCAGGATTGCTCTTTTTTTAACCAAAAGGTCGGCTAAGTTTTCTTCGATATAGGCTGGCTTCCGAGGCTAGATTGACATCATAAGGATACGCGTCCGCCTGGTTCCTTTTGTCAGGCAGGAATCGGGTCCTACATTTCCAGGGAAGTCAGGTGCGGCTGCTTGGTCATGCGTGACCTCGTTTGCTTAACCTGGACACAGACCAACAGATCCGTCACTGTCCGTGCTGACGCCGCGGGCAGAAAGGTCTGTGTCCAGCGTGACTGCCTCCTTTTCATTAACCATGCCACACTGGATCACTGTTATTATTAAATTATCAACTATTATTAATGGGAAGCTCCCCCAGACCAGGAAGGACAGTGGGAACCCCGCGGCCGGGGCGTGTAAGAAGATCTCCCTCCCTACCTCACTCTCCCTACCCCCACGCCCCACAAAGATAACGAGAGCGCGAGGCACAGACCACTTTGCCTGCCACTTTTACCGATCACAAGGTTGATTCATGCGGCAAGTCAAAACACTCTTCTGAGATTAGGATAACCTTATTTCTCTGGAACAGAGTTAATGGCTCAAAGACAAAGAACTCCCTGTTGTGTGCTCAGCTGGGCCCTCTATATGGAGACAGGCAGAAAGTCAGGTGGCCTCCATGATGGAGGCTGAAGCAGCTGTGAAAGCCTGCCTTGCAGAGCTTGCTGGCAGCAGAAATGCCCCCCCCAACCCAGGGCAGGGCTCCACCAGACCCCCAGCCGCAGGGCCCCAGCACAGCAAGCTCCTGCTCACATCTAGGCCTTCAGTGGCCGCAGACCCTGCCCTTGCTGCTGGCATCTGGCTTTCCATACTCACTGTCCTGCCAGCATTCTATCCTTTTCTAGCACTTCCAAGAACAGAAAGAACAGTGTCACACAGATAGCTGATATGGGGGTGATGGAGCTCTCTGTACCCTACCCTATGAGCCAGAGAGAGTGAATTTTTCATGATAAAACGTGACATTGCATCTTTTCAAAAGCGAATCAGTGCTTTTAATTCAGGATGTGTACTTCCTCCTGATTTTAAAAAAGGATTTGAAGCAGAACTGCTTTATGAAAGGTGTTTGTATGTCTTCACCTCAAACAAGAACAGACCCGGGGGTAGGTGAGTTCGCGTTCCCTCCACAGAAATGCTTTGCTTCTATTAATTGCAACGGGGAGAATGATCAAGAATCTTCAGACTCCCCTCTGCCCTGAGCATCTAGAACAGTGCTATACGATCTCAGGGTCTCAGGGGAGACCCTAACCAATATTCAATCTACAGACATGTCAGGAAAGCTACATCGCCTCCTGTCCACCAGGGGCATGGATGGGATTTATGGAATCACTTTTGGCACAAGCCGCTTTAAAACTCAGAGCCAAAATGATTGTAAGCCCCTGAGTCACAATGAATGGTGATGGATGCTCCTGATGGCCACCCAGTCTGGAGATGAATCAGGCCCCATCAGCGCATCACCTTCCCCCCAACAGCATTCTGTGTGTGTTCTGACCTTCAGACCTTCAGTGTTCTGACCAACAGCATTCTGACCTTCAGAACAATCCTAAATAAATAAGCTCTTTATGACAGAGCTGCAGCATCTGCTGGTTTTAGGGTCTTCATCTTAAGGGACCTTTGTTTGTTTGGGTCTTTAGAACGTGTTTTATGAGCACAGCAAGGAGCAGCAGAGGTAGAAGTGGCCCCTCCAGGAACCAGCTGGGGACGGGGAGGCAGAAGTCAGACCAAGGCCCCTAACTGTGCCCCACCCCCCACCCCCAACGTGGAAGGCATTTAAACATGTGCATGCATTCTACAAGTAAAAAGAAATAATTTTAAAGTTTTGGTATCATTTGGGTCTTTTGTTTGTTGATGAAAAACCCACAGAGCCGTCTCTTGCTGTTTTTACAAGGTTTTTGGCAGCTCAGATGTTTGACTGCTTCAGGGCAAATATATGAGACGTGGGAAGCCATCAAAGCCTTCCTTTCAGTACCCTGTGTGCAGAAAGCTAAAAATCACTCAACAACAAAAATATAACAATAAGCATCCTTTTCAGAAGTGGGAATAAATGGCAGTCATTTAAAGTTGGAGCTCAGCACCATGGAACGTTCTTCCATGAAGGCTCTAGAACTTGGCGTGGCTGGATCACGCCCGGGCCTGGGATCCCCCAGCTGCTGTGACATGCCCACTCAGAATGCTTCCCCTGCCTCAAACTCAGGACTTCGTCCTCTTGGGAAACCCCCTCCCCAAACACACACAAATTCAGGTCCCCAGAGGTTCAGGTTGGGGGGACCCCCCTACCCTTTCTTTCTCGATTGTGCCTAACCCAGAGTCTGATCCGAGGCCAGACTCTGGGCTGCAGTAAAACAGCATCAGACCACCCCAGGAGACAGGGGAGGGGGCACCTCTTTCCTACAAGCAGCCCCACCAATGAAACCCACTTCCAACAAAGAAGGTAGGACCTGCTTTCCAATAAAGGAAGGTTATCACCATGAAGTGAATCAGCAAGATTTTCACACAGGTTCCCTGCTCTTGAGCAGTGTTTCTGGCCAGAAAGTAGTCATAGTCATAAAAGTAGCTCACATTTATGGAGGGAACGGGGTATGCCCAGAATGGCATGGAATCACTTCACTGCAATCCTTACTTGAAAGCCCCAAGAAGGTGCTATTATGTTCTTCATTTGCAAACAAGGAAGTGGAACCTCAGGTAGATCATGTGGCATGTCTGAGTCCCCATGTGTTTGAGTGACAAAGAGCCTAGGTGGTAGAAGCCAAAGGCTGTCCCTCCATCCCTTTCTCTACCCAAAAGAAACAAGTTTTTTTTTTAATTTTATCCTTATTACTAAAAAAAATAAAATAACATGTTTATTTTAGATAATTTTTAAAACAGAGAAGAGATATAAACAAATTTAAACTTCACCCACCTTTGCACTATCGAGCTGTAACTGCCCCTGATAACATCATGATATACGGGAGTATATTTGTTCAATATTGTCTACATTTCCTTCTTTACAGAGAAATGGGACTGAATACTGCATATACACCTTTGTTCCTCGTCTTTTTTCCCCCCAAGATGGGGCTGGTGCTCCCTGAGCAGAGGTCTCCTCCTTCTCCTCCTGCCCAATTTGGGATATTGGAGCTCATCTTCTCTGGGTGATTTGCCCTGCCGGGCCACCGGAGAGGTTTGCCTGCCTCCCTGCACCCCTGCGAGGTCAGCTCCCCCTCTCTCTGACCCCAGGAAGTGGGCCCTGAAGGCCACCCAGTCTGGAGATGAATCAGGCCCCATAAGCGCATCACCTCCCCCCCCAACAGCATTCTGACCTTCAGAACAATCCTAAATAAGAACAATCCTAAATACGAATTTTGAAAAGGAAAACAAGAAGACAGGGAGGAACCAAGTGAAGGGGCAGGAGCATCCATAGGGTCACTTTCTTTCCAAAAATCTGCTTTGGTTTCTGTCCCGCCTTTGTTTCTGGAACATGATCACTGGCGCACACCGGCCACACGCCGGGATTAGGCGATGCGTGGGTTTGTGGGGGCTGCCTCACACACACACACGGCCTCTCGCAGTCCTGGGAGGTCCAGGTGTGGGCAGGTTGGTTTCTCCTGAGGCCCTTCTCCCCGGCATGTAGGTGACCATCTCCTCTCCTCTGAGCATCTTGAGCTGGGACGTGGGCGCCCTCACATCTTCCCTCCACGTGTGTCTGTGCCCCAATTTCCCATTTACATCAGTTACACCGAGTCAGGAGGGCCCCCCAATGACCTCATTCTACCCTAATTACCTCTCCAAAGACCTGTTTTCAAAATACAACCACGTTCTGAGGTCCTGGGGTCAGGGCTTCAACATATGAATTTGGGAGAAGGACGCTATTCAGCCCATAACAAGGAATGAAAATACGTTTTGTCATCACAGTGCAAAACACTTGGGGAATAAAGCAGGAAAAAGTGGCTATGATGCTGTCTGCCCTGGGGCATCCATGGCAACCCCCGAGCTCCGCACAGCCCTCATCCCGTGCACAGGGACAGGGACCCTCGAGGGAGTGTTCCTGTCCCCAGACAACCAGCTCCCAAGCATGGCACAGGTTCAAGTGCTACTTGCTTCTCACACTTTACGTCCTAGGCCTCCTGCTGGGATCCCACCGGAAAACAGGATATCCCGTCACTTCTGCGTTTCCTTTGGGGACCCCACCATGGGCTGGCCAGGGGCCCAGGCAAGACTGCCTGTCAGACAAGCTGCTAGGTCAGCCCTGCCACCCGAGCGTCTCCACACCATCAGGAACACCAGCTTAGCACACAAGACCTTGGTTTCAAGTATAAGCCCACTCACCCCAGCTGGTTTCAGGGGAAATGTGAGTGGTTTAGAGGCAAAGCTCAGACCTGGGGCACTGCAGTGGAGCTTCATGGGGCACAGATGCCTCATTATTCTCTGTGCTGACCAGCCATCTTTCTGCAGCCCCTGTGCCCGGAACTGGAGATGCCCTACCCTCGAGCAACAATTCTTGTTGGAAAGACCGGGGGACACTGACCTGGGTGTCCACGTGCCAAGTGAAGATGCTTGGAGAGCGAAGACGACAGGCCCAAGCTCAGTGGGGTGTGCATCCCTGCCCTAATCAGGGAATGGCCTTGAGGGGGAGGGGGGAGGGTGAACTTTGAAGAATGGGGGAGGTGCATGGGCAGCAGACACCTCTTGAGGGGTCCACCTCCAATATGCCATGACCTCGTGCTCACAGCCATGCTAAGGTACCCTCCCCCGGCACCTTCATTCTCCAGCTGGAACTCAGACACAATGCTGCTTGAGTGCCCTTGCCGTGGTCCTGAGAGCGTGAGCACATACACACCCCAGTCATAACCACCAAAAATGCCTCCAAACATAGCAAGAGTCCCCTGGGAGGACAGAGCTGCCCTGGTTAAGAATGACTGTAGAGCCACTCGATCTTAAAGGAAAGGTGAGCCCCGGGGGACCCAGCACTGAGGGGCATCTGGCCCCATGACTCGTCCCTGGCTGGCCCCATTCGAATCAAGGTACCTTGTTCCCCTGTTCCCCATGCCCCTGTGCCTCTGATGTTGAATCAAGATTTCAGAGATGGAGTCTCTGAGCTGCAGGCCAGCGTGTCCCTAAAGATGTCACATGCCATGGGTTCAAGCCCGGGTTCTGCACTTAGACAAGCTCATCAACTATTTAGAGATCCTTTCTCCCTCTGTGAAATGGGGTCATAACAACAGTAGGGCAAGGAACGGATTCTCGCAAGTGGGACGCACACCTGTTGGGTGTGGTTATGTTATCCAGTCTCTGCTGGAAGCCCCCCAGTGATGGGTGCTGGATACCCTGAGGAGGTTCTGTTGTATCATTCTTCCTTGAGATCCTTGGAATAGGGCCAGAACATTCCAGGCAGGCCTTGGGCCAAGTCACTCACCGTGCACTTAAAAATACTAAGAGGCACAAGAAGGGATTCCCATGAAACAGTATTTCTGCAGAACGGGACGCTGAGTCTCAGGGAGCTAGGTACTGTGAATAAAGGCAGTTACTGGGTGCCCCTGACAAAGGGCCAAGGTAACAGCTCATGGGGCCCTGGTGAGGGGCTGGGAGAAATTGGGTCCTGCTGCCGATTACAGCATCATGACCATCCTACAGGTTAAAGCCATGAGTGTCATGGTCACACGCCCTGAGCTTCCACCACACCCTCCATAAGCTGCAAGCAGGAACAGCGATGCTGACTTTGCGGTCATCGGACCCAAGTCCCCCACCTCCCTGCAGGTCCAGAGATAGCAGGCTTCATGCCCCAGGTCCCACCAGGAGTTTGCACCTAAACCAGGACTAGATCCAAGCCTACTGGCTCTCAGGCTCACCAGACAGCACCATGCTCTGGGCATCAACACGCTCCCTGGTATGGACACTTCCCATCAGGGATGACAGCAGGCTGACCAGGGCCCTGCTGGCCAGCTGTGGAGCCAGGACAGGACCTGTCCAAACCTCAGGAGAAGAGCTCAGCAAACCCCCAACTCATCCACAAGCAATGGGCATCTCCCACCCACTGCCTAGGAGAGCCACTGCCTCTACCAGAAGAGGCACCTCCCTCCAGCTGGGACACTCCAACCTATCCCTGGGCACTGCCTCCAGGAGAGATTTCCCGAGGTCATCCAGTCCCCACAGAGCAGACACAGGGTTTTGTTTATTGAAACAGGAGGGGAAGCTGCCCTACAACCTTGCCCAGAGTCCCCTGAGCCCTGGTACTCTCTCTGCCTCCCATGGAAGCTCAGGCCTGGGCAGAACCAGGGCCCTTCCCATCACAGACCCCCCAGGACACCTCGCTTTGTGTCCCTTCACTGGCCACTCCACCAGGACACTGACGGGGAGAGAGGAATTACATTTGAGCCTTGACTCCATAAGGACAATAATGAAAATGTCCAGGTGCAGGTGAATCAATAAAACAACACAGCAATTGGTTAAAATACATGTTGTTAAAGATCTGGGGAGGGGGACCTCCGGGGGCCTCCAGGGCCCACAGCCGGGCCAGGTGTCAACGGAGAAAGAGAGGACAAATTTGCCTGGTTGGGAGGAGATGAGGTGTGGCCAGTGGGACATGCCCTCCCTCACACAAGGGCCTTTGTTCAGCCAAAGGGGGAGAAAGATCCCAGACACCAAGCCACCCCTCAAGCAGCTGACAGTTGCAGGTGTAGGGAAGGTGTATGTGGTTAATATAATACCACATGGTAATTCTGCACTGCAAACAGGAACCCAATGCAAGAGGGCAGAGGAAGGAGACAAGAGCCTCCCCTGGGGTGGAGGCTTCTCGGATTACCTCCCTGTCCTCCTCTACAACCAGGGCCAGCAGGTTAGAATGGTGACTTCTCAGCCTCCCTTGCAGCTAGGAGGGAAAGGACTGTCATATCATCCTGGCCAAATAGATGTAGGCAGAATGTGTCCCTTCCAAATCAAAAGAAAAACCTTCAAGAAAAGGTGGTTTTGCCTCTCCTGCCTTCTTCCTGCCTAGGATGTGTGCACAATGTCTGGAAGCATGGCAGCCATCTTGCAACCTTAAAGATGAAGGGCACCTGCTGTGGATGATAGAACAGGAAAATGGACAGAGCTTGATTTGTGTCCCAGCCCTCTACTGCCTTCTTCTGGACCTCTTGTTAAAAAGATTTAGAGGCAAAAAAGGAGGGAGGGAAATCGTCAGGAGTTAAAGGTGACACCAAAATCAAGGAGGAAAAAGCGTCCAGTACTCAAAATGATCTTCTGGGATATGGCCCAAGAAGAAACCATGGGATTTGTTCTGTTCTCCAAGTGGCTGGTGCCTCCTCATTCTTCAGGTCTCAGAGCTAATCACTTGATTGGAGAAACCCTACCTTGACCACCCTGGCTAAGATACCTAATTTTAGCCTTCCCAGGGCCCTGTGTGCTCTGTGAGGCAGGGACCCCTCCATCTCCTTCACCATTCTACCCCCATCCACAAGGATGAGTGCATGGATAGATGGATGGGTGGGCGGATGAGTGGATGAATGGGTGGATGGATGGATGGATGGATGGATGGATGGATGGATAGATGGACGGACGGACGGATGGACCAATGTTTGGATGGCTGGATGGATAGGTGCAAGGATGGATGGATGAGTGGATGAATGAGTGGATACATGGATGGATGGATGGATGGATGGATGAATGGATGGATGGATGGATGGATGGATGGATGCCCAGGGATCTCCCCATGTACCACACTGCCCTTCAAACAAACTTGTTTAAATAAAATGTGATTATTTCACATGGAAAGAAAAGCAAAAAACTTCCTCTCACCCATGAAGACATGGCTTGCACAAGAAGGAAGCACCAGAGAAGGAAACACACAGGGCAAACCCCTGGTCCTCTCTGAGCCTCAGAAACCCACAGGGATGTTCCAGGGGTCTTGCTGGGCTGTAATAATCCAGTCATTTAATGATCAAATTAAACAAAGTTGCATTTTCCAAAACCAGTGGCTCAAAATGGCTGTCACTCCAGGTCCTTGAAATATTAGCATTTGGCTTCTGAGCCCCCTTATCCCCGTGGACTATATAGTTCTGGGAGCTTGTCAGCGCCACTCCAGAGCAAGAGGCAACTGAACTGAGGTTGGTTCAGGGATGGGTTCCCCTCCAGGAGGTCAGTTGGGGGCTTAGCATCCAGACATCAGGGGACCCCGAAATGCAGGGTCACACACCTGACCAAGGTCACACACCTGCCGGATGGACATGGCTCTTGTTGCAGGCTAGGGCCAAGTCCCTGCTGAGAGCAGGTCCTCTGCCTTCCTGGACAAACGCCTCCCTGATGGCACTCAGGGGAGAGGAGACTTCATTATAACAAATTGATAAAACATAAATATGGGCTCTGAAATCTAATAATAGCTGGTTTATATGCTAAAGAGGCTGTGAGGAAGAAGTTCCAATATCTTCCATCCCACTAAGTGCCACCAGGGCCTGGCAGCTCACTGCAGGTGAGTCTGTGTTCTCTTGGTTGGACGCATACCTCGCAGGTAGCCCTCACCTAGTGGAACATATTCATTCATAACAATGAAAATTTGTTAGGTGAATCTGATTCCCTTTTGACTTTCATAAATACAAACAAGGACATGTTCCCTCAGAGAGAAAAAACACCCAGTAACTATTAGGACTGGCGAGGCAGCGTGGTCTTTGCATGGGGGGTGCACAGGATATGCCCCCACAAGGAGGGAAACCGTTTCACAGCTGGATGAAGGACAGAGTCCTAAAACAGCCAGCCTGTTGCCTGCACCTTGCACCCAGTGAGCCCTCAGGACGTACATATGTATCGGAATGAGAACGGGTCCCAACACACCCAGGTAACTAACCTTGCCCTCTCATCCCAGTGGAGGCCGGTTCCAGCCTTCGCTGACCCCACTGCCCACTCTCCCCCAATTCTTAAAGTCCTCCCACTGTTACCTTTGGAGCCCATAGCCACTCATCATCAGAGTGCCCCATATCCTCAAACTCTTGTTCGGAGAGCCCCCTCAGGCTCTTGCTCTGTGGGGTCCTGGCCCTCCCCTGCAGTCACTGCTCCCCACCATAGCCTCTGACCACTGCACCTGGAGGTAGGGGAGGTGGCCTCCTTGCTTTTCAATGTGGCTTTCTGATGAAACCAGTTAGTTTTGCTGTGTAACAAATTATCCCAAAGCCTTGTGGCACTAGAACTAATGTGACATGTGTTCTTTCTCGGAATCCTGTGCCTGGTGAACTGTCTGGTCTAAGCTATTCTTGGCTGACCTCTGCGGGGCTTTCTTGCAAGTCTGTGGTCCACAAATGAACTGGCTAGCACCTGGATGACCCGGCTTGGCCTCCTCACCTGTCTGACGTCGGGCAGACTGTCAGCCGGCTCCTTGGATCTCCTCCTACAGCGCCTCATCTTCCAGAGGCTGACCCGCCGTTGTACAGGTGATAGCCTCAGGGCTGTGAGCACAGAGAGAAGACTAGCCTCTGGGCACAGGTGCTTCTAGGCTTTGCTGCTAAGTCACCACCGACAGCCCCCTCCAACGTCAGCCCCTCCTCCGCCGGCGCACCTCCCGCTCCTACCCGTCAGACTTCCAGCAAACCCTTCTCCTCTTTTCTGCATCTTCAGGTATTCCCCTCTGCTGTGTTACTCCCAGCAATATGTGAAATTCACCGGGCATTTTTTTTCCCACCTCAGAAAACTGACAAGTACACAGAGATAACGCTCCCCTTCTCTGCCTCCCTTCACCGAGGAGCTCCGCAAGAGCTGTCTGCACTCAGCCTCTCCACCTCCCCGGCATTCCTCTCCAGAGCCCATCACCTCCAACCACGGCTCCATACCTCCACCACAACTGCTCCAGTGCAGGCGATCAGTTTCCTGCAACCTGCAGGTCAACGGCCAACTCCCGGTCCAGGCGCCCTGTGACTTGTCAGCAGCTCATGCCCCAGTAAGGCCCCCATGGGCTTGGTGTGCTCTCCTCACCTGGCCTCCAGGACACCACACCCCTCCGGCCTCTCACCTGCTTCTCTGCTCACTCCTTCGCCATCTCCTCTGCTCAGGGCCACTGTGTGTGGCCACCCAGGTTGTACACTGCACAATTCCGGGGGCACAATGCACACAGCAATGTGGATGCCCTCCTGTCCCAACATTGGAGGCCCCAGGTTCTCATTCTTGGAGCTCTCCTCGTCTCTACCCACCCTCACCCCCGGGGTGGCCCCATGCAATCTCATTCCTGCTCTCAGGACCCCCAAACATGTATCCTTTAGCCTTGATCTTGCCCCAAATGTTTTCCTGCCAATTGCCCAGTAACTGTACTTGGATGTTAAGCAAGAATCTCATATTTCACATATCCAAAACCAAATTCCTCATCTTTATCCCCAGAGCGGTTCCTTTGACAGTCTCCCCATCTTCATCATTGGCGATTCCATCCTCTCAGCTCCACCAGCTCAAACAGTGAAATCAGATGATGTCACTCTGCTCAAAACCCTCAAGTAGCTTCCCAGCTCACTCAGAGGAAGAACCCAGCTCACCAGAACCGCCTTTGAGCACCTGGCCTCCTCGCTCCTCCTTGAGCTGGGTGGGCACATTCCTGCCTCAGGGCCTTTGCACTTGCTGTGCCCTCTACCTGGGATGCCCTTTCCCCACAAGTCAACATGGCTCCTTCCTTACCTCCTTCTGGTCTTCTTTTAACCACACCTTCCCAGGGACGCCCCTCTCAGACACCTCATTTTAAGCTGCAGTTCACCTCTCTATCTGCTTTTGTGCTCTAGCTTCTCCACAGGGCTCACCCTCAAACATGAACATATATTTACCTTTTCAACAGCTGTTCTTCCCCCACCAGAATGTCAGCTCCACGAAGGCAGGGATTTGTCTATTTTGCTAATCACTGCATCCTAGACAGCAGTGTCTGGCACACACAATAAATCTTCCTTGGCACTCAGTAAGTTCTAAATGAACAGTGAAATGAATGTCTAAATGAACAGTCAGGCTAGAAGCATGGCCAGCGGCCTTCCTCCCAACCTTCGAGGATGCACCAACTCCAGCTGCCAGAGTTCACTGACTCCCCTCCCCGCCCCACCGAGTTTGTCTCCTCTTGTAACCCTGAGGGCAGCCAGCCAGCCCGACCACCAAGGACATCAGACGCTCAGCCTCTCCCAGTGTGGGTCCCGGAGTAGCAAGGACCTGGGCAAGGGTACCAAGCCTTAAAGGAAAGCCCTAGAACCCTCCTGCCCTGGGAGTCTGGGCCAAGGGGAGGGGTGTGTGTGTGTGTATGCATATGTGTGTGTGGGTGTGCACAGGTGCCTGTGTGTGCATGCATGTGTGCATGTGTGGGGTGTTAAGAGGCTGCCTGCTCCTTACTTGTTCCCACCTTCAAGATGTCCTCATGTTACCTCACAAACCTGAGGGGAAAAGGGCCTCCTGGATGTCCCCAACCTGAGATGGATCTGTAAAGTACCTTGCCCTCTGGAACAATGAGATAAGGGACAGTGTCTGCTGCCCTCCCTGGCCATGCTCCCTGGCATAGGACCCACTTCCTGGACTGGCCACACTGGGCTCTGGGTTTGGTGCCTGATACCCAGCCACGCTTCCTGCTGTAGAACCCACTTCCCACTCCAGCCACTCTCCCTGCTGTAGGAACCATGGTCTGCTCAACATGCACTTCCCCAGTGAACAGTTCTCCCTACTTGAGATGTTCTCTTTGAAGACAAATGTTTGCCAATCTCACAACTGATGGTGCCCCCCCATCCAAGTCCCCACTTGCCCCATCTGCTCACTGCATGCCAGAGCCAGAGCCCTACTGCCCCCCACCCCGGACAGAAATAACAACAGGGCTGACGGCTTCTGAGCAGCAAAGCTTGGCTCACTCTGTCTTTTTGCCCTTCTTTTAAAGTCTGAATAAAAATGCTTCCCAGCTCTGTGTTTAACCTAAAGCCAACCCTGGCACTGAATGAGCAGGTGTTTCCCAGCATCTCTGAGACAATCGTAATGGGCGGTCAGGCCCCACAGCGACTGACAGGACACCACAAGTTGTGGATTGCTTGTGTTCACTCCCTAAGTCTCCCCTAGATTCTGTGGGGAAGTGGTTCCCAGAAATGTGCTAGGGATCCCAAATGCCTGGACAGCACAGTGGGGGGTGGGTCTCTGAACTGAGGTGGAAGACACATTCTCTGCAAAAGGGCTTGTTCTGGACTGCAACAGAGTTGAGACCTGACCATTGGTTAAGTCCCTGATACTTCAGCAGGGTGCTTATGTCCATGGACCCTTGGTCCCAAATGCCATTTACCCTCTGCATGGACTTAGGTGAGCACTTCACCTCCATATGCTTCAGTTTCCCCATCTGTATGATTCAGTGACATTAATTGCCACCTACCTTATAGGTTATTGTGAGGGATTAATGCATTAATGCTTATAAAGCATTTCAAACTGTCCTTGGAGCATAGAAGCATTTATAACTATTATTTCAGAAACTCACAGGTTGGGTCAGGTACCAGGTGACCAGGTTTTCCAACTGGTTTGGAGCCCAGATATAGTATTCTCAGTTCTCACAAGCCAGTCACTAAGATTTTCAACCCAAACCTCTATGGTACTGACCAGCAGGAAAAGAAAGATGCTGCCAAGAGCAGGCTTCTTTTTGATCTTTATTTAAAGGGGATTAGGAAATCCTGCAGTATTGAAAAAGCCTACAGTGAGGCTACTGTCAGGATACAACTTTTAAAGCAGACAGATCAAAGAGGTAGCTCCTGGTGCTTCCAACATCTGAAGCCATCCTTATAATCACTCCTCAGACTGCCTCGAGGTCAGCAGGCGAGCATGTGGCTCATCGTCCCCAAACCTGTGGGCTTTCCAGGCAATGAAACCACAGGGTTTGGTTTTCTCCCTACAATTAAGAAAAGGGAAAGGGACAAACTTTCTTCATGCACTGAGTTGTGTGCCCCATACGAGGCCAGCATGTCGCCTGTGTCACCTCATTAATCCCTATGACAACACTATGAGGTGAAGAGTATTATGCCCTTGATTTAAATGAAGAAACCAGTACTCGGAGAGACTGAGTAACTTGCTCAAGGTCACACTACTTGACTAAAGGCCAGCCAAGACTCCATTCCAGGTCTGCCCCCAGTGCACACTTTCTTCCACCGCCCACTGGGGAAATAGCTTTCGATCCTGAGCTCTCAGGAAAGTGAAAAACAGGTTAGGAATTATTTACATCCTTAAACCCCGTATCCCTCATTTTTCCTCACTGGGTGCTGGGGGCTCGAGAGCAGAGAAGCCATGACTGAATACCCCTGCATTTAATGATGTGCTCAGGAGGTCCTACCCTAGGGACCACCTGCTCATAAGCTTTCTCTCTGCCTGCATGGTCTTCACATCCACCCACATCCCGGATGCTCAGTCCCCTCATGATGGGTCTTCTGCAGCTAACAAGGTCAAAGCTACAGCACATTTTTCAGAGAGCCGCATGCAGCTTTAGCAAGTGCTCCTGGGCCCCTCACTCATGAAAGGTGAACATTATGTCTCTTTTATGGCTGGGAGACCTATAACACAAGGGTGCTGCAGGCAGAAGAAAAAAACCTGGGCAGACTTCAGAAGTAGAAGAAAAAGTAATACAATTCATAGGTGAGCTGTTTAAACTCTCCCACGGAGGAGCACTTTGTTTTTGATGAACCAGCTGATGTTTGTCTCCAGGAGCCCAAACTGAGAAAAATGGGACAACCACTATTTTTCCCAGCCAGAAATTGCCGTGTCCTGACCTGACACCCCCTGAGGTTCTAGCAGACTATTCGACCAAAATACAAAAAAACAAAAACAAAAACAAAAACAAAAAACAGAATCAACATGATGTTTTCTCCACGCACATATGCAACAGCTGGTTGTCTGATTTTTCCCCTCCACAAACAAGAGTTGACAAACAAGTTACAGACAGACTCCCAGCTGGTGTACTGCCCTCTGCTCTCCTGGCACAGATGCTGCATGCCACCATTAATGTAAATGCATAAGGATTTTAGAGGTTGAGCTGAAGTGCCAGGACCATAGGTAAAGGAAATTAGATCTTTGAGGCAAATGCTTAGTGTATGGCAGACAAGGCATAGTGCATCATCAGACTGATGATGTAGTCAAGTGTTTTGGAAGCATTTTGGATCCAAATCTACTTGTCAGTAGTAGCGGACACTGGTGGTGTTCCACACCTTAGCCCCTCAGCACACCTGACTTCAGCACTGCGGGTGTGGACAGTTCCCCTGTCTCCCCTAGGCCTGTGTCCCTCAGCCACCTGACTTCAGCACTGTGGGTGTGGACAGTTCCCCCATCTTCCCCAGACTTTTTTGCATCAGGACTCTGTCCTGGCTTCAGCACAGCCCATGGTGTGGAGAATATTACACCCTAGAGGCAACCCTAAAAAAATATATTTGGGAGCTGGTGGATAAATTGTCCTGTTTCACTCTCTTCAGAGGCACAATAACAAGAGGCATCCTGCACAGTGCTTACAGGGTCCCCAGTGGGACTGAAGCTCAGCTGAACACAATGGTAATTATTTTCATAGCAAATTCTTTCACTGGATTTCCCTCCTGCCCTATTCCATTCCCACTATCCTTGCTCCTACTCCTTGGGATTACTTCTCCATTAAAGTACCTGTACCTTTTCTGAGGAATCCAAACCAAGCTTAGAAAGCCAACCCTCAGAATGGAATCCTGAAATTCGATTACGCCCTTGTAAGACAGCAACAAGGACCCCGTTTGTGTGTGAAAAATAGAGTGATGACAATTCCTGGTGTGCAGTAGCACTGCAGCTATAGACACTCTCACCTGTAGAGTGTTGAATGAGGTACAGGTGGAAGCATTGACTTATACAGTAACTAGCCCTTGTAGTGTGTGGAAGCAATGGTAGTTGTAAGACTGGGAGAATTTGCCGGCTTTTGTTAACTGCTTTAGACGTCAGCTCAGGGTATGCCATCAAAGCCAGAATGCCTCCATGACAGCATTTTAAGTGACCCTCATCCCCTGTAGCCAGAGGGCAGGTGGTATTCAACATCAGGCATGTAATTACACTGAAGGGTAGAAAACTATAAGGGACTGAATGCGTAGCCTTGGCAGGTTTCCAAGGTGAAGGTCCTGGGCTGATGGAATGAAACTCTGAACCAAGGGGTGGGGATGTTTGGATGAATGCACCTAAGAATCTTTTTTCTTTTTACTGTCTACTCATTTTCCCCCATTCTCCTAACCCCATCTCTAGCACTACTAATCTGTTCTCTGTATCTATAAGCTTGTTTTGCTTTTTAGATTCCACATATAAGAGAGATCATATGATATTTGTCTTTCTCTGTATGACTTGTTTCACTTACATAATGCCCTTGAGATCCATTCCTGTTGTTGTAAATGGCAATATTTCATTCTTTTTTATGGCTGAGTAATATTCCATTGTATATATGCACCACATCTTCTTTATCTGTTCATCCATCAATGGACACATGGATTGCTTCCACATCTTGGCTATTGAAAATAATGCTACAATGATCAGATAGGTGCATATATCTTTCCAATTTATTGTTTTTATTTTCTTCAGATAAATACCTAACAGTGGAATTGCTGGATCATACAGTGGTTTTTGTTTTCATTTTCTGAGGAACACCCATAGTTTTCCATGGTGGCTGCACCAAATTACATTCCCACCAATGGTGCACAATGTTCCTTTTTCTTCACAGCCTTGCCAGCACTTGTTACTCCTTGTCTTTATTATTATTATTATTATTATTATTATAAGCATCCTAAGAGGTGTGAGGTGATATCTTCTTGTGGTTTTGATTTGCATTTCCCTGATGATGAGTGATGTTAAGCATCTTTTCATGTGTCTGTTGGCCATCTGGATGTCTTCATTGGAAAAATGTCTATTCAGACCTTCTGCCCATTTTTTAATCAGATTGTTTGTGCTATTAAGCTGTATTAATTCTTTATAAATTTTGGAATTTGTCCCTTATCAGAAATATGATTTGCAAATCTTTTCTCCCATACAGTAGGTTGAATTTTCATTTTGTTATGGTTTCCTTTGCTGTGCATAGGCTTTTTACTTTGATGTATTCCCATTTCTTTATTTTTGCTTTTGTTCCTTTGCTCTTGGTGCCAGATTTTAAAAATCATCACAAAGACCAACATCAAAGAGTGGAGTTTCTGTTTTCTTCTAGGAGTTTTATGGTTTCAGGTCTTATGTTCAAGTCTTTAATCAATTTTGAGTTAATTTTTGTGTGTGGTGGAAGATAGTGATGGGATTTCATTGTTCTGCATGTGACTTTTCAGTTTTCCCAACACCATTTACTGACGATACAACTTTCCCCACTATATATTCTTGGCTCCTTTATCATAAATCAATTGACTATATATGCATGGGTTTATTTGATGTAAATGAGATATTAAAGTTCTATACTATATTGTATTGTTGTCTGTTTTTCCCTTTAGGTCTGTTAATATTTGCTTTATATATTTAGGTGTTCCTTTGTTGAGTGCATATATATTTACAAGTGTTACATCCTTTTGTTGAATTGATCCCTTTATCACTATCTCACACCCTTCTTTGTCTCTTATTACAGTCTTTGTTTTAAAGTCTGTTTTTTCTGATATAAGTATTATTATCCAACTTTCTTTTGGGTTCCATTTGCATGGAATATCTTTTTCCATCCCCTCACCTTCAGTCTGTGTATGTCCGGACATCTTAAGTGAGTCTTGTAGGCAGCATATAGATGGGTCTTTTTTTAAAATTCATTCAGCCACTCTATGTCTTTTGATTGGAGCATTTAGTCCATTTACATTTAAAGTAATTGATAAGTATGTACTTATTGGCATTTGGTCATTGTTTACTGGTAGTTTTTTTAGTTCCTATCTGTTCCTTTCTTTTATTTGCTCTCTTCTTATGCGGTTTGATGACTCTCTTTTTTTTAGAAACAGAGAGAGAGCACACACATGCACAAGTGGGAGTAGGCAGAGGGAGAGGGAGAGAGAATCTTAAGCAGGCTCCATGCTCAGTGTGGAGCCCAATGCCAGGCTTAATCTCACAACCCTGAGATCATAACCCGAGATAAAATCAAGAGTCAGACGTTCAACCAATGAGCCACCCAGGCACCCCTGATGACTTTCTTTAATGGTTTGCTTATATTCTTTTCTCTTTATCATTTTGTACTTACTATAGGTTTTTGTTTTGTGGTTATCATGAGGCTTACATATAATAATTTAAATCTAACAGTGTATTTGAAGTTGATAAGGACTTAAGTTTGATCCCATTCTAAAGCTCAACATCTTTCACTCCCCTCCCACATTTTGTTTTTGATGCACATTTTACATCTTTTTATCTTACCTTAACTAATTATTGTAATTTTAGTTACAAACAAAAGTTACTACTTTTGTCTTTTAATCTTCATACTAGCTTTATAAGTGATTAATCCACTACTTTATTATTAAATATTTCCCTTTCCAGTGAGGTTTATTCTTTCATATATTTTCTTGTTACTGATTAGCACCCTTTCTTTTACCTTAAGGAAATCCCTCTAATATTTCTTATAAAGTTGGGTTGGTGGTGATGAACTCCCTTAGTTTTTGCTTGTTTGGAAAAACCTTTATCTCTCCTTCAATTCTGAATGATAACTTCACCAGATAGAGTATTCTTGACTGGAAGGTTTTTCTTTCAGCACTTTGATTATATCCTGACACTTTCTTCTGGCCTGCAAAGTTTCTGCTGAAAAATCTACTGATAGTCTTATAGGGGTTCCCTTGTATGTAACAAGTTGTTTTTCTCTTGCTGCTTTTAATATTATGGCTTTGCCTTTAAATTTTGACATTTCAATTATAATGTATCTTAGTGTGGTTCTTTTTGGGCTCTTCTCATTTAGAACTCTCTGACTTTCTGCATCTAGATGTCTATTTCCTTTCCCAGGTTAGGGAAGTTTGCAGCCATTATTTCTTCAAATAAAACTTCTGCCCCTTTCTCTCTTTTTTCTCCTTCTGGGAGCCCTATGATATAAATGTTAGTCTGTTTGATGTTGTCCTGAAAGTCCCTTAAGCTATCTTCACTTTTTTTCATTCTTTTTTCTTTCTGTTGCTCTGGTTGGGTAAGTCATACTGCCTTGTCTTCAAGTTCACTGATTCTTTATTCTGCTTCATCTAGTCTGCTGTTAAATAATTCTAGTATATTTTTCATCTCAGTTATTGTCTTGAGCTCTACAACTTCTATTTGGCACTTTCTAATATTTTCTCTTTGTTTCCTGAAGTTCTCACCATGTCCAACCATTCTTCTCCCCAGGCAGTGAGCATTTTTAGGACCATTATTTTGAACTTTTATCAGGTAAATTACTTATCTCTGTTTCATTCAGGTCTTTTCTGAGGCTTTTTCTTCTCCTTTCATTTGGAACATATTCCTCTGTTCCTTATTTTCCTTGACTCTCTGTGTTAGTTTCTATGCAACAAATGAAACAACCACCTCTTCCAGTCGTGAAGGAGTGGCTTCGTGTAGAAGAAACTTGCCATTCAAACCTGCCCCAGCTCTTTGTTGTCTGTCAAACCTCTGTGCTTGTCCAAGTTGCCTATTATATTTTTAATAGCTCCCAGTAGCTGAGGACATGCCAAGACTTGTCAGTATCTCAGTACCTAGATCCAGGCTATTTGGAAGCCAGACCCTTTGGTAGCAGCTTTTTTTTAAATGTGTAAATATATATAGTCCTTTGGAAACAAAAGTGTGAGCCCCACCAAGCACCTGTGCCAGGTGATGCTCCTGGGCAACAGCCACAAGCACTGGGATAACAGACATAAAAGCCAGGGCACCAGGTGCATGTAAACTCCCCTCCAGGAGTCACTGGTGCTCTGGTGCACAGCAAAGGGGGAGTGAAGATCACATCCACATTCTGAGGCATCTGGAGAGGATAACAGTCAGCCCCCAGATGTCTGTTTAATTAGAAGACTGCCCTTTAGGCCACAGCCATGATGATTAGCTATTCCAAGCCTCCTTCACAGAAAGACAGATCAGGATCTGTTGCCTCTTGCTCTGTCCCAGTAGTCATAGCTATTTAAGAATTCTTTCTCCAGTTGTTGCAGTCCTGTGGGACCCACAAGTGTAAGTCCCACTGGCCACCATAGCCAGGTGATGTAGAGGTGTGCCCTGGCAGCAGCTGCAAAAATCAAGGCACCAGACAGGGGTCTGAGCTCCTTTCTGGGTGACACCAATTATTATAGTCCATGGAATGAGGAACACAAGCTTCCCTGGCCTCCAGCATCAGACAGTGTCTGGAGAGGAGGCCCCTGGGCAGTGTGTGCAATGATTGGGGCCCCAGACGCATGTAAAAGCTCCCTTCCAGGAGATAATGATGCTCTGGAGCACAGGGGGAAAAAAGTGTGAAGGTGGCACCCACCAACCTCATCCCCAGAGAGCGTTCCAGTAGAACATGGCTAGATGCATGTGTTATTTTAGACGCCTCCCCTCGGATCCACACTTTAATATCAGCAGGTGACCCTCATCCACCTTAAGTCTGGGTGTGATCGGCTATCTCTGACAGAGGAGACTTTGAGTAGATTATACTCTCCTTGGATAGGCCACATGTGGATGTGTGCCTGTTTCAGGAGATACCAGTTTTCATTAATTGGCTTTAATTGTCAGTGATTTAAAACATGGAAATACATTAAATCATGACAATTATTGACTTATCCCATTTTGGGGGGATAAAGTTCTTGGCTTACCTCAGTTTGCCTCAGCTTACATGGTCCCCCATGAAGTGGCTCCTCCTGACTTCTGTGACCACGTATCTCCTCCCCACCCCACCCCCATCCTGACACTGCATGTGTCTTGTGGAGTGACTCTGTTCTTATGGGACCCATGCTCCCTCTCACCTTCTGGCCAAAGTCCCAGGACTTAACCATCTGGAGGAAGTCTGTCTCTCCCCACCTTGTGCTCACCTGAGTCTATTCTCACCTAATTATCTTTCAGCTGCCCTGACGCTCCCCTCTGCCAGGATGTGCTGGGTATCCCTCCAAGGTGCTCCAAGGGGCTTTTCATGCTTAGCCCACATGTCATAATTATGACAATATTTTGATGCAATCTATTGACTTGTGCATATAAACCACAGTACTATAAGCTTTATGAGAACAAAGACTGTGTCTCACCTATTCCTATAACCACAGAATCTAGCACTTTTCAGGGCACATGGCAGATGCTCGGTAAATAACTCAGGAAAATGAGGTTGGTGCAAAACTGTCATAACTACAAATGTCAATATAGTCAATTCATGAATGTGCTACTTTTCTCCAGATGTTGTAACAAAGTACCACAAGCTGGCTAGCTTAAAACAAAAGAAATTAATTCTCTCACAATTCTGGCAGCCAGAAGTCCAAAATCAAGGTGGCAGCAGGGTGATGCTCCGTCTGAGACTCTTGATAGATCCTTCCTTACCTCTTCCTGGCTATTGGTAGTGGCCATCAATCTTGGGTGATCCTTGGCTTGCAGCTTCATCACCCCAATCTCTGCCTCTGTCATCAGATAACCTTCTCCCTGTGTCTCTGTCTTCATCTGGTGTTTTCCTCTTCTTATGAAGATATCAGTTGCTATGAACCGAATTATTTCCAAAAAAATCCTATTTATTTTCATAACCACATTACTGATGAATAACCGAGGCTCAGAAAGTTTCAATAACTCCCTCTCTTGGTCATTTTGGGGCCGCTGTAACAAAATCCCACGGACCAGGTAATTGGATTCCGAGCTGGAGGCTCCGGCAGATCCGGGGAGAGCCTGCTTCCTATTTGTAAACGGCTGTCTTTTTGTGTCCTCTCATGGTGAAAAGCAGAGAGAGAGAGAGCAAGCTCTCTCCTGAAAAGAGCACTAATCACAATCATGAGGGCTGCACCCTCCTGACCCAATTACCTCCCAAAGACCCCACCTCCTAAAACCATCACCCCGGGGGTTAGGACTTTAACATGTGAATGGGGGGGCACACAAACATTCAGTCCATAGCACAGCCCCCAAACCACCCCGCTCCAAGGGTGACAGCAAGGGCATATGGTCTATACGGGTGCACAGCGACTTCCAGGCCAGTAATTGCATATCAACGGAGGCCAGCCAGGAAGATCGAGAGGGTTAAATTCCTGAATATTTTTAATGTATTCTAAAAGGACATGTTCTTTTCCCATTTTTTCTTAAGAAAGGCAGCAAGATATGGCAAGAGCACCCCCAGCGAGGGCTCTGAAGTGGGAGCACTTGCTGCATGGCTTTGAGCTACACGTGTGTGCTCTCTGTGCCTGAGGAGTCAGACCTGTGAACCGAGGCTCACGACCCAGGGACCCGTGAAGGGCCACTCGTGCATGCATGTCAGCTGCCTGGGGCGCTCGTGGCCTGGGACACATGCGTCTCTTGGTCACTGCACAAGCTGCCAGCTTCCTCAGGAGTATCTCCCGAGTTCATACTGCTCCAGGGGGGCGGGCGGGGGAAGGGAGGGAGTCTGCATGGGGGCTGGAGCCCACTCACTGCTTAGTAGGAACCCATGTTAAATTTTCAAGGATTTTAGGAGCCAGGTGTTAAAACATAGTCATTACTACAAATTAAAGATTGCAAATTCACAACTAAATGAATTATAATAAAAACAAAGGTAATAAGGACTCAAAATTCCTCATTCCCTAACGAGTCTACCACATGTTACTGTTTTCTGTGCCCCGAGGTTACCGTGTGTCTGCCTGGGGGGCTCTGTGACCATGTCTTACTGCCCACCTCCTCCCAGCCCTGCTTCTCCTGACACCCCTCCCCAGGGGACCTGCAGCCGAGCTGGGAGAATTTACACCACAGGAAGTAACAATCACTACACATAAACAGAAGTATGAGCTCACATTCATTTCAGAGCCGAGTTCGTTCATCAACGGCAGGCATTGGTTGACTATGAGGAATACAAGAGCTTGGCAAAAATCAACAAGAGCAATCTGTGAGAATCAATTGGCCATATGGAATTTACAATAAAGAGTATTGTATATTTTATTATTACTTGTAAATTGCATGCTGTGTATCCTCTTTGTCAGTAAAAACACATATTGACTTGTGTGCACAGGTGTGCGTACATTTTGTCAGAGAGCTGGTTGTTACACATCACCAGCACACCGCTGACTCGAGCATTGCCAACCTTGATCTTCTGGTCCCTCAGTCCTTCCCACACCTTCATTCTCTGTGGTCAACAGCTCAGCTCTGGTCCTAGAAATGCCGCAGTCACTGGCCTCACCACATAGGGCGGCAGGACCCGGGGACTACCAGGCGCGAGTCTTTTCAAGGCTGGCTGAAGATTCTGGGGCCCCCACGGGAGAGAGGAATCTGTTGTATGGGACCAGTCACCAGGAGGAAACGTCATCTCTGCATACATGTGGTGTCAGCCTCAGCCTGCAGACCCACCTGCTTCTAGGGGTCAGGCAGGCAGACAGGTGGGTATAGCCTGACATACCTGCAGTCCAGAAATGCTCCCTTTGAGTTTATGTGCCTTGACAAAGACTCTCTCTTTGCCCAAACTCTCGTCTGCCTCCCCCAGGTCTGTAAGACTCGACCTTGTCCATCCCTGCAGAGCCTGCCTCAGCCAGTCGTAGCAGGAATCCTGCAACATCAGCTTGGAGGGAACCCCTGCCCTGGATCCACACCCCCCACCATCCCCAGGGGGTGTCTGGACACCTTGGCCTGCCGTCAGCAGAAGCCTATCAGGCCTATTTCACCAGAATGCCCCTCACTCCTGATGTCCCACTCGGTAATTTCCATGCACTGCCCTGGCCTGCTCCCCACTTGTCCTTGCTGTCCTCAGAGCTGAGACCAGCTCTTCCCTGAGCTCTCTTACCACGACTGCAAAGATCCTGAATAAAATCTGATGTTACCGCCCGCTCTGCAGCCCGGGGCAGCCTCCCCCAGGGGCCCCACGTGAGTGTCTGGGAAGGCGTGTCCAGCTAGATCCAGTGGTGGGCTTTCTTGACAAGAGAATTTGACTTTTTCTAAATTGTGGTCAAAAATACATACAATTTACCACCATAATTATTTTTAAGTGCACAGCTCAGGGGCATGAAGCACATTCACGGAGTTGCACAACCATCCCCACTGCCGTCTCCAGACTGAAACTCTATCCCCACTAAACACTGACCCCTTCCCCTTCCCCAGGCCCTGCGCCCACCCTTCCACCTTCTGTCTTTATGGATCCAACCACTCTGGGGTCCTCACAGACGTGGACTCATGCTTCTGTGACTGGCTTATGTCACTGAGCATGGTGTCCTCAAGGTCCCTCCACATTATAGCAGGTGTCGGCACTTCCTGCTCTTTAGGCTGAACGATATGCCGCCGTGTGGCTTTACCCTCGTTTGTGTGTCCGCTCACCATCAGCGAACCCTTGGGTTGTTTCCACAGTTTGGCTGTTATGAATAACACTGCTATGGACATGCGTGTACAAATACCTGTTCAAGTCCCTGCTTTTAAGTATTTGGGGAGTGATAAGGGCCAGAAGTGGAAATGCCGGATCATATGATAACTTTATTTTTAATGTAGTGAGGAGACACCACCCTGCTTTCCACAGCGGCTGCACCAGTTTGAATTCCCACCAACAGCGCACGGGCCCCGTTTCTCCACATCCTCGCCAACGCTTGTTGTTTCCTGTGGTTTTGAGAGGGTAGCCATCCTGATGAGTGTGGGGTGTTCTCTCGTCCTGCTTATTTGCATTCCCCTGACGATTAGTGATGTCAGGCGTCTTCTTGCGTGTCTGTTGGCCATCTGTACGTCTTCTTTGGAGGCAAATCTATTCAAGTCCCTTGCCCTTCTTCTGAACAGGATTGTTTGGGGGTTTGGTGTTGAGTTGTAGGAGTTCTTTATATACTCTGCATATTAACCCCTTATCAGATATGTGATTTGCAAATATTTTCTCCCACTCTGTGAGTTGTCCTTTTACTCTGTCTACAGCACCCTTTGATGCACAGAAGGATTTTACTTTGTAACAGTCCAGGAAATTTGGCTTTGAATTTCAGACCACAGATAATTTCAACAAGCCCTCGGATCCATCCTGCGCCTGCTCCGTTTTAGGTTCTGGGTGCCCAAAGAAAGAGCCAGTGCTGCCTGCAGTCGGCAGGGTGGACAGACTGTCAAACAGACAGCAACAAACCGTCATGCCTCGGTTATGGCACCCAATGCAAAGCCCTCTAGAAAACACACACACACACATGCACACAAACACAGGTTAGTGCAAAGTGTGACTCTCTCAGCCCCCCTGGGAAACAAAAGTCACCATGGAGGGCCCAGCAGACCCAAGGAGGCCCCGGAAATGAGAGGAATGTGCTGGGGATCCCCATCTTCACCCCCAGGACCGCAATCCCAGAACCTCAGTGAGGCTTCGTGATCTGCTGGGGACGTGACCACAGTCGGGCTCATGACTCGCCCCCACCCCCCAGCCCCATCTGTGGAAGGGAATAATGATCCATTTGTATTCATAAGACTATTGCCGGGAAGATTAATTAAAAGGCAAGGGTATTTTTAGCCATCTGTACTAATTTAGGGGAAGAATTTAGAAATATAATTGTATTATCTGTAACTGAGGAATTCACAGATCCCTCTTGGAATCAGAATATTAATGTGTCTCTCAAAGAGACTCAGCAACATGAGCAAATCACGGCTGCCATTCCTAAATTAGCCCAATTAAATAAGGATAATTTTAAGTGTTTGGCTTGGGGGGCGGGGGTGGAGGAGCGGAGTCACACACCAGCAAGAAGACCAGGCCTTCTCCCCTAAGTCTGGGGAAACCACATCTCTGACACAAAGCTGAAGGCCAGCCCCATGGCTGCTGCCCAGGTCCCTGAGGGCTGGGATTCAAGCCTGGGGGGGTGGGAATGGATGTTCTCCTGTAAATAATGCAGCAGAGAAATCAAATCAGCCTCAGGGGTGGGAGGGACATGTTCAGAGATGCAGCCCAGAGATGCAGCTGAGTGGGTCCTCAGAGCTCAGAGTTGGTGACCCTAAACCTCTGTCCCCACGGGTCCTATGGAAAGCACCAGCCCTCAGCGTGGGCAGACTAGTCATTTAGTGAAAGACACAAAGGAATAAAGCCCCAGGGCAGGTTTGAACAAGGGGGCAGTTGGGAAGGCTTTTGCTGGGTGGTGGTGCCCAGGGACAGGGAAGGGTCCTTCTGCAGACCCCAGGCTGTGCACCTCGCCTGAACTCATGTTGGCAGGAGAGTCAGCCTGGAGGACTCCGCTGGGCTCTGGGGAAGTGCCAAACTTCCACGCCAGGTCAGAGGCCCCGCAGGTGCTCCTGGCCACTGAAGGGCTCAGGAGACGGAGGGTGTTGGTTTCATGTGTGCCGGGGCATGATGAGGGCAAAAGGCAATGACACTTAGAAGGCACACGTTCCACTAAGCTCCTTCTGCTCCTGGAAGACTCCCCTGAGCGTCCTCCCAAGGCCCTCAAGATTCAGTGGCTTTGCTGAATTTCCTAACACACGTTCACGTATGTGCTGCCGGGTTATCTGCTCACCAAGGGATGTTGTACCACAGGAGGTAGTGTGATCTACAAGTTCATACACACGTGCACACGTGCCCTCGCATGCACACACACATGAGTGTGCATACACATGCAAACGCACATGTGGGTCCATGAGTGCACATGTATGCACACGTGCCTTGCATGCACACATGTGTGGGTGTGCACATGCATGTGAACCCACTTGTGGGTACATATACACGTATACACGCGTGTATACGTATGCACACAGACTTTGGAACGAGGGTTCAAATCTTGGTGCTGACCTATACTAGCAATGTGAATTTGGGTAAGCTTTGGAACCCTTGCTGAGCCTCCAATTCCTCACCTGCAATGAGAATGGGTAAAATCCCAGTCCACAGGGATTGGTAGAAGTGTGGATGCTAGTGGCTGATTTGTTTCGAGAAAGCACAGCTGACAGGCAGGACCTTGATTCAGGAGACCCTGTCCTCTCTCCACGTCCCCCACCCCACCACTCTCGTATGCCCCCTGAAATGAGGGAGGCGTCCATTCAGTGCGCGAGCAGGGAATCGTCTTCCCAAAGGAGCAGGGAAATGGGAGCTCAGGTGCAATAAAGCAGGCAGAATGGTCACAGCCAACCATGCGTGCACGCAGCGTTCTCCCCAGACGGTGCTCACCGTGGCCGGCACCGGGCACCTTCCTGGCTCTGCGGAGGTGAATCCTTCTCCAGGAGATTTCCCCGGGCTAGCATTACACGCAGAGAAAATGAACAGAGGAGCCGCATCCAAGAGGCTCTGTGAGACACTGGGCAAGGGGGGAGCGAGGATGGACCCATGCCTGCACCCTCCCAGCACACCTGTGAAGAACGGGGACCAAGTGCCCCCCACTGAGCAGTAAACCCCCCATTCTCCACCCCAAACAGCTACTTTTTCCATTACCAACGTGCCCTCCCCCATCCAGCTTAGCCCAGGACTTGCAGTTGTGGCTTCCAGAGTGAACGCACGTTTTTGATCAAACAGGCCAACACGTGTGCACTGAGCGCGTACTGAATACAAGGCCCTAGGTCACGACGAGGTTACAGAAAGTTGAATTAAGTGAGGTTTCAGGACCAAGCACAGCTCCTTAGACCGTCAGAGACAAAGCAAAGGAGTTCCAGGACTCGGGACAAGGACTGAATAAACTGGGGAGAAGCTAGGCAGCCAGAGTCCCTGGGCACCCTCTTCTGTTATTCTGGGAGGAAATGAGATGCAAAATAGCACTAGGGCCTCTGCAGACACGGGATAGAGAGGGTGTGGTCGAGCTGCTGTCCCCAGACAGGCTGGGTTTCAGAACTCTTGCCCCACAGCTTGGTGGCAGTTAGGGTAGAGTGGACCCCACCTTGACACACACCATCAAGTCCCAGGTGGACAAACTGAGGGCAAGGGGAGAGGAGCTCAAGGTCGTGACCCAGGCCCTTCCTTCCAGGCCCCCTTGAGCTCTGGGGGGGAGATCCCCCCGTATGCCACCCTTAGTCCTATTTTGCTTACCAGGAAGCTGTTGCTGCACCCACAAGGTCCTCCCGAGACTTCCCTGGGGCCTGCCCTGCAAAGCCCTCCAGGGGACAGTGACACTTGGGGCAACCCTGGCAGGGCTCTGCTCCCTGCACTGACACGCCCCCCACCCCTGCACCTGTCCTTCCAGCAGCCCTCCGAAGGTCACCAACATCCGACCATTCCTTCATCCAACAAGCACTCGTGATCGCCTTCCCCGGGTCAGCCTTCAGGCTGGGACCTTCAGACACAGCAAAGAGCCAGCCTGTTTACTCCTGCCTGGGACAGAAAACGCTTCAGCCTGATTCTTGAGATGCTTGCACCTTGCCGTCAAAATATTCTCCCCATGACGGCAGCCCCTCACCCATGACGGCACCCCGCCCCAGGACAGCAGCCCCGCCCCAGGACGGCAGCCCCTCCCCCAGGACAGCAGCCCCGCCCCAGGACAGCAGCCCCTCCCCCAGGACAGCAGTAGCCCCTCCCCATGATGGCAGCCCCTCCCCGCTAAGGACAGCCCCGCCCCCATGGCAGCATCCCCTCCCCCAGGACAGCAGTAACCCCTCCCCATGATGGCAGCCCCTCCCCGCTAACGACAGCCCTTCCCCTCTAATGACAGCCCCTCTCCCAGGACGGCAGCCCCGCCCCCAGGACAATAGTCCCCTTCACCCTTTACAATAACCCTCTAGAATAAAGTGCATCCTCCCTGCGTTGGGCCGTTTTCCCGGTGCTCACAGAAGCTCCGCCTGGGGAGCTCCGGGGGAAAGAACAGAAGGACGGAGAAGCCAGCTATGGGAGGAGGAGGTTCCAGGCAGGGCGAGGGGGGCGAAGGACCAGCAGTGGAAGGGAGGACCCCGTGCAGGGCAGCGGGAGTGGCCTGGGCTGCGGTGGGTGAGGGGACGGTCAGCCCCCCGTGGACGGCTGTGCAAAGGGGAGCAGAGGCCTGGGGCACAGCGACGGGTGGGTTAGGAGGCTCCCCAAAGCTGGTGACTACGATGGAACGGCCGGCGCCCACACAGCGACCCGCGACAGGCGCATGTGAGGAGGCCGGAGAGCAGATAATTGCAAAGTCCTTGGGAGGCGGGGGACAGGAAGCAACGCCAGGATCCCGGAAACAGGAATTGTCCACCGCACCTCTCCCAGAACTGCCCGCCGGCAGGGTCCCTGGGGCCAGGCTCGGAAGGCCCTGTGGAGAGGCAGACGTGGTCTGGGGGACACACCTCGTTTCCAGCCTCCTGAGCACAGTCTGTCTGTAATAAACACGCCAGTGCACCCACCGCTCTGCTGGGTCAGACGGAACCGGTGAGCTGCGGGCTGTCTCCTTCCAATCTGGGGGCAGCCAGCTGAGGGGCGGGGGGGCCCAGGGCTTCCCCTAAAACCGCCTCCCTGATCTTATAACTCCCCTCCAATGTCTGTGTGAGCCTCACACCCTCTCTCCCTCTCTCCTTTCTCCTCAAAACACCTGAGTGGCTTCTGTGTTCCTGCTCAAGTCCTGACTGATAGCAGCTGCAGGGAGAGGGGAAGGGAGGCCTGTCGGGGGAGAGGAATGCTGAGCACCCTGTGCCACAGGGACGCACCCCCAAGGTGTGGGAGGAAGATGCAGGAAGAACAGAGGGAGAGCCACACTCTGGCTGGGGTGTAGAAATGATGGCAGGAGCTGCGGCAACCATGTTGCAATAACAGCCACCTGTTGAGCGCAGTGCACCCGTGAGGACATGGAGGAGCCGCCATATGAAGCCTGTGCTGGGACAGGTCCATGCAAGAGAAACTGACTTCGGCCACTGTGACACTCCTTCCTTCCTGTTACAGCCACAGGAGCCTGCATTTTAACTCATGCTGACCCTGAAGAGAAGCTTTGTCCACTCTGGAGGGCTCAGTGCTAGAAATCTATCCGCAGAGGCAGAAACTCCTGCTGCTCTTGGTCTGAATTTTTTTTTGATCTGGTGTCCTTGGGCAGCGACTATCGCAAATTTCTATATCAGGAGGCAAAATAGTGTGTACCATCTATACCCGATGGAAGTTTCTAGTATTATATTAGGTAAGGTAATGCTGACTGTTCTAAAAAAAACAAACCCAAGAACATATAATGGCCCAACACAACAGCAGTTTACTTTGTGCCCAGATAAAGTACCAATGGGTGTTCCTGATGACCAGGCGGCTCTCCTCCGAGCTGTGACTCCAAGCTCTTCCCATCACAGGGGCAGCAGAGTCCTCCCCTGGACCCTCTCATCCAGTCCCTTGATGGGGAGGGAGAGAAGAGAAATGTGTGCAGGTGAGTGCTGGAGTAGCTTCCACCCTTCTGCCCAGGCTCCTTTGTCCATACCTCTGTCACTTGACCCTGCCTAGTTATAAGGAGCCTGGGAAGTACGATCCCTGCCTGGAAAACCAATTCCCAGGACCGACCTTGGATGGATAGCCAGCTATCTCTGCCATGACTCCCAAGGGTCCCATGATGGTTCCAGCCACTTACACTAAGAATACATAAAAATAAGGGTACTTTTCCCTGCATGGACATGAGCTACCATCAACCCTCCATCCTCTGCACGAGGAGACAAAGGCGGGGACCGGAGTAACGCAGACACAGTTCCGTTGGGCTGGGAAGTAAGAGTCTGTTCCTTCTGCAGCAGACTTGCGTTCCAAATCTCTTGTTCCCGGGCTGGGGGGAATGCATTTTCTTCACCAAGTGCCCCAAAGTCTCATGTGAGTAGAGAGAACCCAGATGGGAGCCAGAGGATCACATGTTCCGGGAAGAAGCGTTCTCCGGTTTATATCATTTCTTGATGGACATCCTGCCTCTCTGGTCTGGAAGGGATTCAGCCTAAGTCGGGAACGTAACCCAGACATCGGCTGCGGTCCCCGGCGGTCCGGTCTCCATGAGGACTTGAGTCAAGGATCTGCGCTGTGCAGCATCGATGGTCTGATTTGTGGTCCTCGGCCAGACCTCCTGGAAGCTTCTTCCCTCGCTTCCCTAATCCTCTTGCTTCCCATATGTGTCCCAGAGCCTCTCATGCGGAGAGCCCCAGGAGCTCTCTGTGACACCGAGCACATCGGCTCTTGGCACCCCCCTCCTCTTCATGACATCTCTGTGATGTTACAGAGATCCACTCAGCCTTCTTCTGCTCCAACCTTTCCTCTGGCCTAGCTTCACCCCAAATCCAGAGGATAAGGAGGGAAACCCCACAGTCTGTCTGGGAGGACACTGATCCCTTCAGTGAGGGGGGGTGGAGGGGGCCAGGACGCTCACAGGCTAACAGATCTTGTCCCATCACCTGAAATGTGTACAATTCACTGAGACAGTGTGAACCGCAAGTGCGTGAGGACGATGGGCAGAATGAAAGCCAAGGCAACACAGTAACCCAGAGCTGGAAACGCAGCAAGCTCCGTGGACCCGAGGCTACTGAGGGCCACACGCACAGAGCACTGGGCAACCCCCCACGACTGTCACTTGTCAGAAAAGGGGAGGCAGCTCAGACAGCCTGCCTGACTTCACCCCCGTGGCAAACGGCTGAACCAGCACTCAAACCCAGATCCATCTACTGCCGAAGCTCAAATGTTTAATCCTTCTTCTAAGAGGAGAAAGAACATACAGCCGTAAAGAGGAGCCTTTGTGACAGACCCCCAGCTGCTGTAGGAGGACTCCTTCCACGGGCAGACTTCCCAGCTAGCTCGCCCCAGTGCACCCACTCGAGCGTCCCTGCACAGGGTGGCTTCCCTGTCGATGCGACTTTGCCTGACCCCACGCAGGTCCCACACCTCCCCACGTGGCTCGGGGGTCCTTCCTCCCTGGTGAGCTATGCCATCTGGGGGAGGACAAGTGGGCGGGCAGCAGCGGCGCTGAGGTCAACACCATGATGATCATGGCTGAGGGGTCCCCAGACTTTCTGGAGCTCAGTCATACCCTGGTTTTGCTTTTCCTCGGCTGGTAGGAGTCAAGGGGGACCTGCCTCTGCCTTGATATTGGCGGCAGTTCTCATCCCAAGTGGAAGATGGCCTGTTGGCTGAAATCAGGTGCTAACCTGGGAAGCGTGGGTGGGCGGAGAAGAGCCGGAGGGAGATGAGGCTGGGCCCGAGGCCGGCAGGAGCAGGGAAACAGCCGACTCCGGCTCATCAGAACTGCAGGTCATGGGAGCCACGGGAGCCACCAGGGGGAGGGTTTTAAAAGTGAGGGAAAGTCCCTTTTGCCTTCGGATCCTAAGCCATGGAGACCCTAACACTTTTAAGACATCCCACAGGGAACAGGGTCCCCCTGAAGCTGAGCCTGGGGGCCACCACCCCGAACAGACAGCAAAGTTGTGCAGACTGGTCTGGGCTTCCACTGGCCAAGCTCTGGTCTTTGCCCACGAAATCCAGCCACGCCTCCAGTGCTAAATCGTTGCTCCTCAAGGTTCAGGTTCCCAGATCCTACCCTCCCCTGAAGGGGCCTATTAACAACCCCACAGCTGGCCCAGGCCTCCTCCCCAGGCCCAGGATGAGCCCCCCAACCACCACCCCGACACACCTGTTCTTGCCCTGGACTTTGTGTCTACCCCCAGCCCACCTGTCCTGGGGTCAAGCCCCTAAGGATTCACTGGACGGCCCTGGGGGCTGTGCGGAGTCCCCATGTGTGGCTGCCACTGCTCCATACACACCACCAGCTTCACCCTCCTCTGGGACTGGCACCGAAGCGCTGGTCCCAGCCGTCTGTCCATCCGTCTCTGTTGCCATCACCCTTGTCCCCATGATGCAGTGTGATGTAACAGAAACAGTGGGGTCCATTTGTAATTTAGACTGAATTACTTCTGGACACAACAGAGGCAGGACATACATTACATGAACCAGTCAGAAGGGAGTGGCATTGGAGTGGGGGCTGGAATGAAGGGCAGGCCGAGCCGTGGGGAGGGTCCGGGCAGAGAGGGTGAATGGCACACGGGTCAGCAGGTTTTCCTTGTGGTGTGCAATGGACTGAGCTGTGTCTCCCAGATTCCTGTGCTGAAACCCTAACCCCCAGTGGGACGGTATTGGAGGGGGAGCCTTTGAAAGGTGGTTACTGTTGGATGAGGTCATGGGATGGGGGCCCTATGATGGGATTAGTGTCCTTGTGAGAAGGGGGAGAGACACCAGAGCTTGCTCTCTCCACCACGTGGGGACCCAGCAAGAAGGCCACTGTCTGCAAGCCAGGAAGAGGGTTCTCACCACAGACCCCTGACCTCAGAAGTCCAGCCTCCAGAACCGTGAGAGCTAAATGTCCGGGTTCAGCCCCCGGCCTGTGGGATTTGTTACAACTGAGCTGAGACAAGAGCATCTCTGTCTCATTCGTTGACCACGTAACTCATACACTGAGTTGGGGAGTGTCTTCTCTTCTTTCCTTGTTTAGAAGAGTTTGTGAGGGTTTGGTAGGAATTCTTTAAATATTTGGCAGAATTCGGCAGTGAAGCCACCTGGGCAAAGGCCTGTGCTGTGTATTGAAGGCAGAATCATCAGGAGGTCAGAGTCACTGTAAGGGCAGAGACCAGCAGGTGCCTGCAGGGCCCCGTGGGCCACAGTAAGGAGGGTGGGCATCATGCAGGGAGAGGTGACCAGATCCGCCTTGGGTGGCACAGGAGCCCTCCAGCCACCAGCATGGCTGGAAAGGCTCTGGCAGGACAGGAATGGATACCAGGAGGCCAGGTGGGTATTGGTGGGGTGGGCTCTCACTACACGGCACACATGAGCTCATCAGGGTGGGCTCTGGGATTTGGGTCCCCTCTATGGAGTCCAGGGTCAGTGCCCAGGGTCAGCCCAAGGTCACCTTGGGGGTAGGCCATGTCTTGGGCCCTCCCTCTCTCCCAGCTTTCTGTCTACCTGGCTTCCCACGGCAGGGACCCAGGGTCTAGGAGGACTCCAGAGAGTACGTTTCATGCTCTATGGAATACAAGTCATGCTCACCGCAAACCATGATGGCCCCTTGAAGTCGTCCGAATGGCTGCATGAGGAGTGAAGAGGAAGGGGAGAAAAAAAAAAAACAATTTACAATTGCAAATTGGAACTCGTCTCTCAAAGCCCACACGGCAATCTAGCTCATGAGACAGATGGCAAAGAAGCATTCCAGGAACATGTTATAACACATCACTGAACAGCCAAAAGCAGACGGGTTCCAGAAGGGCCGGCTGCCTGTCATTCCACCTTGCGGGGCTGGGACAGGTGGCGGGAGCTGGCCCCATCCACCTCGCTCTTCTCTTCTGACCATTCCTCAGCCCTCGACTCTCTCCACCGTAGGGGGATTAGAGCCACAACCTCAGGGCACCAAGACCCTGGAGTCACAGACGCATAAATCACACGCCCGCCATGTGCAGTTGTTTATGGGGGCAGGGGGACCAGACGCTGCCTGTCTGCTGCACTTTAAATTCAGGACAAGGAACACAGTAAGTCCAGGAGGGGTGCCAAACACAGTCGAGTCTGAGCGCAGCTCAGGTGGGGGACCTGCGGGAGGGAGGGGTGGACAGAGGGAGAGAGAAAAGCCCGAAGATGGAGGAGAGAACCCCCCACCCAGGTCGCTCTGCTTTATGCAAATGAGAACAGATGTACCAAAACCTGGCGCATCTGCCACCCAAGACACACATCCTTGGTTCGTCAATGCCGCAAGCATGGCCTTCCTGACACCCGAACAGTGTGCTTTTTAGGCGGAAAAGAAAGGCTTCCCTCCATGGATGGGTTTTCTTAGTAACTGTGTTGTCATTCGCTGCACCCACGGAGGGAGGCCACTTGTGGGTGACCCGGCCTCGGGGAGGCAGGTGGGGGGTGGTCGGGTGTGGCAATAGCTGGACACAGGGCTCTGGCTTGACTTGGGGGCCAGTGGGGGTGCTGGATAACAGGAGGATGGCGAGATGGCCAGGCGGGACCCCAAAGCCAGGGCGGGGGCCAGCAGAAAGGAGGGTCCGCCCAGGTGGAACCACCTGAGTGTAGGCACAGCGGACGGACAGCAGGGACAAAGCTGGGGAAAGCTGGAGGTTCCGTCAGACCAAGGGACTCTGGAACTTTCTACGGCTGAGTCTTCGAAGCAAACTGGAAATTTTGAACGACACGGTAACAAAAGGTGTGTACAAGCAGTAAGAACAAAAACGCACGCATGCACACGGATTAGACAGAGAGGGGCGGGGGAGCCGGCGGAGGGAAGGGAGGAGAGAGGGGGCGACCGGCCCCGGCGCCAGGACCTGCCTTTTCCGGTGCCTGCTTTGCTCCTAGCCGCCACGCAGTTGTTCGAAGCACCAAGGATCCGGAAGGTTCTCAGGACCCGGTGCTGCTCTGTGAGATGTTAAATGTTTTCAGCATATATCCAATACATTTCACAAACAATTTCCTTAATGCACCGCCTGCTTCTCCCTGAGAGAGCAGAAGTGATTAATAACTTTAACAATGGAAATGGAAAACCCCCAGAGATCATTTGAGGCCATGCCAAGCCACACTTGGATTTGAATCAGGCCAGCGGACTTCGCTCCATGGAGAAGGCCTTGGAGGGACACAGGTCCCCGGTCCTCCTCTCCGGCAGAGACAGCCACTGGGCCAGGACTCCTTGAGAAGGAGACCCATCTGCCCCCAGGCTGGGGCCACACACGGCCTCACCCCACGGCCCAGGAGAACAGGACAGCCCTGGGCAGCTCCGCTGGCCCCGGGAGAGCCCCACAGGCCGCTGGGCTCCGGGGACGTGGCCTTTCGTGGCCACACAGGGCTGGAGTCCGGCAGTTTTCCTTGGGGAGTCATCCCGGCAGCGGGACTCACTTGCTCAGTCCTTCATTTATTCATTTGTGAATTGTGAAGTTAACTCCACAAATATTGACAGAGAGCTCTAGCAAGCTCTGTGAAGGGAAAAACGAAGAGCCTTGGCAGAGTTCCTGCCTCAGCCTCTGTCTCTCTGACTCAGGCTTCACAGGAGGCCGCGGGGCTGTCTGCAAAGTGTGCTCATGTTCCTCCAACCTGGAGACACCAGCAGGCTGGACACGGAGGCCACTGGTTCAAATCCCACTCTGCTGTCTTTGAACCTTGCAGAGTCACTCTGTCTGTGCGTCGTCAGTCTGCTGGGGATAGTCTGCCATAATAAAACACCGTAGACCGGGTGTTTTAAACAGAAAACAACAGTTTAAGTTTTAAGTTTTTGTTTTTTTAAGTTTTAAACTTAAAACAACAGAAATCTATTCTCTCACAACACTGGAGGCTGGACGTCCAGGATCCAGGTGTCGGCAGGTTGGTTCCTCAGAGGTCCCTTTCCCTGGCTCAGGGATGGATGTCTTCCTGTGCACACAGTGTTCTCCCTGACTGCATGCCTTATGTCTCAACTTCCCTCTTGAGGACACAGGTCCTATTGGGTCAGGGTCCATCTTAACAATCCCTCTGTAGAGACCTATCTCCAAATAGGGTCACATTCACAGGCACTGGGGGTTAGCACATCAACATGTGGATTTAGGGACACACACACCATCTCTGAGCCTGGATCTCCTTACACCTGCTCCAGCTCCTTCCCAGAGCCTTGCAGGACCGTGCTGACCGGAGTAACCAGTGTTCCTGGCCAAGGACAGGAAAACACAGCTCTCTGGCGGGTGGGCGAGGATGCTAGCTGGTGCTCGACCAGCAGAGAAAATCCTTTAAGAAAAGCCTAGTGTCCTTGAAGAAGCGTGAGTGTAAGGTCAGAAATCTGGTGTCAGACCAATCTATTTCTCCCCACTAATTACATTGTCCACCCAGCTGGTGGCACGAGATGCTAACCAACACCAGATCTTCGGAGGTAACAACATTAAAAAAAAAAAAAAGGCAGCCCCTTGGTGGGAGGGTTTTTGGCATTTCATCTGAATTCCATAATGAATAATTTATATAAAGGCTTTATTGGAGCCCAGCGTTGCACAATAAATGCTCCATGAGAACATACGCAAACATTTCAACATCAATTTCTCTCTGGTGGATTCGGCTGACAGCCCAAACCAGATCCGAGTTGCTACATTGCTTATTTACGAAAAATATCATAATCTTACTTTTATTTGCATTTTTCCAGGCATTCTCAGGGCGATGAATTTGAGAGGCACGGGCCGCAAATGCAGCTGGTTCTGTTGGATCCAGGAGGGAAGAGAGGTCCTGAGTTTTGGAGCAGAAGTGAGGAGAGGGGCTTTCTGCCCGCAAGCAGCAAAGAGAAGAGAGACAAGGAGGGAACGAACCACCTAGTTTCTGGGGCATAAAGGGGACAGGCGTGTTGCCACGTGTCCTGGGCATTCCTGAGTGGGGTGGGGAGGGGAGTGGTGCAGGGCACAAGGGGCTTGAGAATGCCGGCCTGTCAGCTTGGGAAGACAGCTCCAGGGAGCGGGCGGGACCGGGAAGCCTCCAGGAAGCCTGGTTCAAATCCTCCCCTCACTGGGTTACGTGGCTCTGTGAGCGGTCACTGCCCCCACTCTCCAGGGCAGTCAGAGGGTTTTAACGAGGTGATGCGCGCAGTGTGGCTGGTGCACTGTTACTTGTGCTCAACAAGAGTGTGTCGAATGGATGGGTACATGGATGTGCGGAGCCCAGCACCTGCCAGGAGCGGGCCACCAATGAGAACTGTCACTGTTGAGGTTATTATCTCCGTGGGCAGGAAGGGGGTGTGGGGAGGGGATGGGGACAGAGGGTCCCCCCGACAGTGGCTCTGCCCTTCCCACTCCAACCAGGGGCATGGGTGTTCCTGGTTTCCAAGCTGCCAGAACCACCTGCATTTCAAGAACTCTTCGATGTGGCTGAGGGTCCCTGAGCAGCCCGTGCTTTCTGCCCACCAAGGAATCTCAGCCCTGGGTGGGAAGGAGGGGCAAAGATGGGGGGGCAGTGGGAAGTCAATGGGGTGGGACCCAGTGCCCTGGAAAGCACAGAGACACCCCATCTTGAAAAGACCTTGGTGGTCATCCTCAGGCATAGTGGCCTGTGCTGAGGACACAGGCACCAGCCCCCAGCTGCGTTGCTGACCAGCTGTGCAACTTTGAGCAAGTTTCTTAGTTTCTCCATGTCTTCATTCTCTCATCTCAAGGTTGGAGTGATTGTAATCCCTTCCCAAACGGACATCGGGAGGGTCTCTGGTGGGATCGTGCCTGTGTAGCCCAAGGCACAGCGCCAATGTGGCGCCAAACATACACCCAAGAAATGCAGGTAGTTGCATATGCTTATTTGGGGAAGAAAAGAGGGACACCTAGAGAGTAGGGGACTTCCCATCATTCTTCGCTGTGTCTCTGGGGCACAGGTCACCTGTGGCCTTCCCCACTCCTCCCCATATTTGGTCTGGTGTCCTCCTCTCCTTTGCACTGCCCAGGGGCTTGGGTAGCCAATTCCATCTGTCATTCTGCTTGAATCTTGATTAGCCAATCACAGTATGCCATCCCCCTCGCCAGCGATTATCTCAGCCAATCGGCACAGGGAATTCTCCTGGTGATTTTATAGGTCCAGGCAGGGACACACTATCCAGGCTGGCCAATCAGAGCGATGAGAAGAACTTGCACTCCATCTGTCTTTCTCCCTCTGGATGTTGTCCAATCGGCAGCTGGCCGCACACATCTTAAACCTATGAGGGAGGCTGCCTGGGGACAAGGAGAGGCAAAGTCAAGGGAATCACAGAACAGCGAAGCTAGAACCTTAATCGCACCGTGCCTGCACTTGACCTCACCTCCAAACCTGTACTTAAGTGAGATGATGCCTCTCTTTGTGGTTAAACCACCCTGAGTTGGCTCTCCCATTACTTATGATCCAAGGTGGCCTCACTGGCACAAGTCTGAGAGTCATTCATTCATTCACTCATACCATCTTCGCCGAGAATCCAGTACACCGGAGTACTCTCTCCTTAGTGCAAGGAATAAAAAACCAAGTAAGAAAAAGTCCTCTGCCCCGAGTGCAACAGGACATGAGGGCAGACAGATATTAACAGACGTGTACCACCCAGGTGAGCGAAGGACAATGAGGGAGAGTCTGACCAAGTTTGGCTGGAGGGGTGGGGCCTCAGGGGAATAGGGTCAGGGAAGTTCCCAGCAGAAGCCAACCTGTGAGCCATGGTTGTGTTCCTCATAGTCCCTCAGATGAACCATCTGACTACTGAGAAATGCCCCCTTTGTCTAAAGTTAGAGGGTCTCAACTGTGGCCAGACCTCCATGGCCCCTCAAATGTCCAAGCCAATTGGTATAACAGGGATTTACCTTCGCAACTAAAATAACAAAAAAAAAAAGGAAAAGTATATGAAACAACAGTTTTCATTCCATGGACATCTGGCAACAAAAGGAAGCAGTTTCTAAGACATAGGAAATGAAAAACGTGAGTTTTTCATGACGTGAGCACAGTGCCAGGTGCTCACACAAGGCTCAGAATTACTGTTCCCACCCCCATACTAGGAAATTCCATAATCCACAGGGTATTGGGTAAATAGCAGAAGGGTCTTGCCTCAGTCATGGGGTCTGTTACCCCTAGACCAGATGCTGATCTCCTCTGGGGTAATTGCTAGGGATAATTGTTACTGATTTGCCAGCCCCACCTAACAAATCTTAAACATGATATCTGAAAGGATCAGAATGTTCCCAAGTAACTTAACTGGATCCCAGAACAAAGCTCAGGGATATTTTAGATCTATTAAAAAAAAAAAAAAATCCAGTAACTAGCAATGTAAAATTTGAATGTCTGGCATCCAATCAAAAATTTCTGGGCATGCAAAGGAGCATGAAAATATGATTCATGATAAAAGGAAAAATCAATGAAATCAGAGCTGACATCCATGTTAGAAATAACAGACAAGAACATTTATTACATGGGGACATGGGGAGAATGGTCAAAATTGGTGAAGGGGATTGAGAGGTATATACTTCCAGTTATAAAATAAATAAGTCAGGGGGACAAAAAGTACAGCATAGGGAATATAGCCAATAATATTGTAATAATATTGTATGATGACAGATGGGAACTACGCTTGAGTGAACATGGAGTAATGTATAGAATTGTTGAATCATGATATTATATACCTGAAACTAATATAACATTGTATATCAACTATACTTCAATTAAAAGAAAAAAACTACTGTGTGCCTAAAAAGAAAGCTAGCAAATTTCAAAGGTCTTTGCTCCCAAATAAAGAAATAAATAAATTTACCACAGCCAACACAATATTGAAAGAGAAGAACAAAGTTGGAGGACCGATACTACCTGACTTGAAGACCTACTATAAATCTACAGTAATCAAGACAATGTGGTATTGGTGAAAGAACAGACAAATAAGTCAATGGAACAGAATAAAGAGTCCAGAAATAGAGCCCTGTAAAGACAGTCAACTGATCTTTGACAAGGAGCAAAAGCATTACAAGAAGCAAAGATCGATTTAACAAATTTATGCTGGAACAACTAGAAATCCACATGCAAAAAAGTGAATTTAGACATAGGACTTACACCCTTCACAGAAATTAACTCAAAATGGATCACAGATATAAATGTAAATGCAAAGCTCTACAACTTTTGGCAGATAACATAGGAGAAAACCTCGTTGACCTTAGATTTGGTGATGCCTTTGTAGAGAAAACACCAAAGACACAATCCATGGCAGGATTAATGAAAAAGCTGATCTTCATTAAAATTAAAAACTCCTGCTCTGTGAAAGACAATGTCAAGAGAATGAGAAGACAAGCTCATACCTGGAGAAAATATTTGCAAAGGACATATCTGATAAAGGACTGTTACCCAAAATATACAAAAAAAAAAGAACTCTTAAAACTCAACAATAAGAAAACAAACTATCCCATTTCAAAATAGGCAAAAAAAAATATTTTGAAAAATTACCAGAGAATTAGCGAGCTGAGGAACAACTTCACACAGCCTGATATAGTGTAAACCCTAACTGCAATCACCAAAGAAGAGGAACACAAAACCTATTTAAAGAAATAATGGTTTGGGCGCCTGGGTGGCTCAGTTGGTTAAGGGTCTGCCTTCGGCTCAGGTCATGATCCCAGGATGCTGGGGTCGAGTCCCACGTCGGGCTCCCTGCTCCTTGGGAGCCTGCTTCTCCCTCTGCCTCTCTCTCTCTCTGTCTTTCATGAATAAATAAATAAAATCTTAAAAAAAAAGAAAGAATGGCTTAAAATATTCCAAATTTGATTTTAAAAAAACTACAAGCCCACAGATTCAAGAAGCTCAGTGAACTTCCAGCCCAGGAAACATAAATGCACATCATTTGTTTAACCTCAACGATAAAGAGATGCAAAATTAACCAGAGGAAAAAGACATGTTACATAAAGAGAAACCAAGGTCAGAATGACAGCAGATTTCTTATTGCAAACAATGTAAGCAAGAAGACAGTGTATCAACATCTCTACTGATTTTTTTTTAAACTGTCAACTTGGAATTTTATACAATGAATTATCTTTTTTTAAGAAATAGAATTCTTTTTTGTATTTGCATATGATTGACACAATATGTTACATTAGTTTCAGGTGGACAACATAGTGATTAGACAAATCTATAAGTTATGCTCCACTCACAAATGTGGCCACCACCTGTCATCATACAGCATTCTATTACAATACCATTGACTATATTCCTTATGCTGTACCTTTCATCCCCGTGACTTAGTCATTCCATAACTGGAAGCCTTATACAGTGAAATTATCTTTAAAAAATAAGGGCAAGGACTCCAACTTCAGATAAGATAAAGTAAGCACACTCCACCTGGTCTCTCCCACTAAACGAAACTGTAGCACCTGGACACATATTTGGGCCACTTATTTAAGAGTTTTGTGAAAAGTAAACAGTAGCAGGCAGATTGAGAAAGAAAACCAGATTTTTTTTAAGTACCAAAAGTGGGCACTGGCACAGAGGAAACTTAAGGAAAGCCTTCTAATTCTGACTGAAGGAGAACGAACCGAGCCTCCTAATGCTCAGAAAAAAAGGTGGACATCCCATATCTTTTCTCTCCTATTTTCTCACGCCCCAGCCCACATGTGATCCTGTGGCAGGGCCATACTAGAAACCAACAAGAGCCAAAATTCTGGGGCAGAGGAATCTTCCTCTTCAGTTAGTGGATCTAGGATTCCAGGAGGGCAGGGGAAGTCCCATTGATCTTTTTCCTCTGTCTTTCTCCATCACAGGCACCAGATAAGGACATAGTCACAGAAGTGCATGTCGGGATGAGTTCGCTAGCGCCCTAGGTTCCTGGCCAAAGGACTACAGAGGGCCAGGGGTCATGGGGGAGACTGCAGAGAGGGAAAGGCTCCGGAAAGCAACCCCATAAAGTTGCTATGAACTCCTGGTCTCACCTCCCCAGCCGCACATGGCATGGATCTGATCCTAGATGGTATACCAAAGACTTGGAGAACTGAACCACCTCTAGTTCAAAGACTGGCCCCTCAGCAGAGCACACGTGAGACAGATTTGAAGGGTATTCCAAAGGCTTTGAGAACTGAACTGACCTTGGAGCCACAACCCACAAAAGATGCACTGGAACATGAGGCTGGACGCCAACCAAGCTTATTGTTTGCTGAAACAAAAGCACCACCATTCCTCAAGGTATATAAACAAAGCACAGAGTCTCATAATATTCACAATGTCCAGGGTACAATCCAAAATTACATGGCACATGATGAACCAGGAAAATCTCAACTCACATGGAGAAAATCAACAATCATCACCAATGCCAAGATGGCACAGACGTTCCAATTATCTGACAAAGTCTTCAAAGCAGCTATTACAAAAATTCTCCAAAAGGCAAACTCGAATCCTCTTAAAACAAAAGAGAAAATACAAAGTGTTACTTAGCAAAGTAGAAGACATAAAGAAAAACCAAATGGAAATTTTAGAACTGAAAAAAATACAATAATTGAAATGTTAAAACTCACTGGACAGGGTCAAAGTAGATCAGATACAACAAATGAAAGAGTCAGTAAAGATCAAGATAGATCAATAGAAATGATCAAATCTTAATGCAGAGAATGACAGTTGGAAAAATACAGACAGACTCAGGGATCTATGGGACAAATAAAAAAGAAAGTCTAATGTATCACATGACCTCACTGATATGAGGAATTCTTAATCTCAGGAAACA
>NW_027397080.1:34678886-34701228 GCF_003265705.2 Callorhinus ursinus
AAAAAAGGAAAAGAAGATAGCAGGAGAGGAAGAATGAAGGGGAGTAAGTCGGAGGGGGAGATGAACCATGAGAGACGATGGACTCTGAAAAACAAACTGAGGGTTCTAGAGGGTAGGGGGGTGGGGGGATGGGTTAGCCTGGTGATGGGTATTAAAGAGGGCACGTTCTGCGTGGAGCACTGGGTGTTGTGAACAAACAATGAATCATGGAACACTGCACCAAAAACTAATGATGTAATATATGGTGATTAACATAACAATAAAAAAATTAAAAAAAAAAAAAGTCTACCATTCATGTCCCTGGAGTCTCCGAAGGAGGTAAGCAAGAGCAGTGTGGAAACAGTATTTAAGTAATGGCTGAGGAGCTTCCCAAATTTGGTGAGAGACATAAACCCACAGCATGAAGAATCTCAGTGGACCACCAACAGGATCAACCCAGAGAAACTCCCTTCTCCTCGGCCAGGAACTTAGCGGTGGGCAATTACGAGCATCCGTGGCTCATCTGTTCCCACGACATGCCCAGATGGGGAAGCAGCTGCAGCACATTGGGTTGTAGGCGAGGCCGCTGCTGAAGTGACGTTGGCCTCTCTCTCCTTTCCTACAGTTTTCTCTCAATCTCAACAGTTAGATCCGGCACTGGGAGAGGTATGCCTACAGCTTCCTTCTGACTGGGGGTGGGGAAGGACTGAGAGAAGTCTAGAGCCGCCAGAGGTGTTTCCCACTTTGGCTCCTTATCCCAGGGTCCACCTCCCCTCCCCAGACTCCTCCCAGCCCCCAGGGAGTATGCTGGACACTTTCTGCCCCGCTCGCATGCCACCATGGCTTCATCCCACAGTTCTTGGTACCTTCAGCCATATGTGTACCCTGTGCCCCTTTTCCCCGTGAGACCACGCATGATGGTGACTTGGGTGCTTGTATCCAACAGAGCTAGGAACAGTTTGAGCCCCTCTCCTCCCTGAAGACCCCAGCATATTTGGACCAGAACATAGGGACTTTGGTTTCTCCTTGGGGGCAGAGAGACCTTGACCCCACCCCTAACGTATAAAACAGTTGAGGTCAGAAAGGACAAAGGAGGGGCGCCTGGGTGGCTCAGTTGGTTAAGCGACTGCCTTCGGCTCAGGTCATGATCCTGGAGTCCCGGGATCGAGTCCCGCGTCGGGCTCCCTGCTCAGCGGGGAGTCTGCTTCTCCCTCTGACCCTCTTCCCTCTCGTGCTCTCTATTTCTCATTCTCTCTCTCTCAAATAAATAAATAAAATCTTTAAAAAAAAAAAAAGAAAGAAAGCACAAAGGGATCTGAGAGATGCAAAGGAAGTGTTTCCATGCCAGTGTGGGGAACACATTGACTTACCGTAGCTGCTCATGGCTCAACTGCCCTTCTCTTGGCCCCAGAAGCCCTACCCCAGCTCTGGGACCTGCTGAACCCTTTCTCCTCCTGCCTGGAGGGGAAAGCTAATACACAAACACACTTCCAATGTTTCAGCCCACGCACAGTTACGCATCTGCGATAGGGGCTCCTTTCTCCCTAGCATCTAGAGGAGTTCACAGCTCGGGCTGCTGGTGTCAACCCACTCCCAACATTCAACTTTCACGCACCCCCACCCCTCCCCATTTACAAGCAACAATGGAGAGGACCAAGTATTGCCCGAGGGACCCCACTGTTGGGTCTGCTAGCAATTCCCCTGGAATTTCCCCCAAACACATTAACCAACCCTTGGGGCCCTCAGCTTCCTCGTTCTCTTGACATGCTGACAGAATCCCATCCTCATCACCAATACCGCTCAGTTGGAAACCAGGATTGGTCTGAGGTGTTGCCCTACTCGCGGGCTGATAAGTCAGCTGGCTGCATCTTTACAACACATTCAGGCAGAAAAGCCCAACACCACCCTCGGGGATAGCAGAGACTTGTCACCCCTGGGCCCATGTGCCCCAGGCTGCCACACCCAGAACCCCACAAGTACAAGACTCGGGGCTCCTTTGGGGGGCTGGCATGTCTGTCCATCCCTCCCTCCCAAGAGACCTTATCCTTGCTCCAGAATGAAAACACCCCACCCCCCAGCTTGAGAGGGAAGGCCTTTAGGCTTCCTGCCCCAGCTCCTAAGCAGACCTCCCTGAGCAGAGGCATGCTTGCTGTTCCATCAGCTTGCCAATGCCCTCTGTTCAGCGAGCCCCGACTGTGCAGACCGTGACGTATTCATGGAGAATTATCTCCCCAAAATTAATGACTGAGTTGGAGGGATTTGTTTCTAGTTTGTGACTGAAGTAGAAGGGGGAGAGGGGGGTCATTTGGCCCTGGGTGGGCTCCTCCAGAAGCCACCCATACAACACCGCTGTGGACAGACGGCAATGGCTCAGGGACCTCAGACAGAGGGAACAACCTGGTCTGGGAAGGACAGGGCTCTCAGACGAGGCAGTCACCGGGCGTCTAGTTCTTGCTGGGAAGGAATTGGGGTCTGTGTGGGTGGAGGTCCCCGCGCGACCTCACCCTGAGGGCAGGAGTGCATGCGTTGGTCACCGTGCTGCCCACAGTACCACACTGGACCACTCTCCAGGTGAGGCAGGGGCCCCACAGCCTGGGGACCATTGGACCACTTGGCAGCCAAGTGGCCTCTGTCTCCTGAGGCAGTGTCCTTGACATTCCCGCACTCTTCCCTGCAGGATTACAGCCCCTGGAGTTGGACATCCTACGTTCCAGTCCCAGCTCTGCCACTTGCCCCCGTGTGACCTCGGGCAAGTGTCCACCTCCCTGTGTCAATCACGTGGGGAAAATGGCAGTGCCTGCCTGTCTGAGCGCTGAATGAGCTAATGAAGCACTTCATACAGTGTTGACTACATAGAAAACGCTCAGTGGCTTTTACAAACACCTCCCCTACACTTGGCTTCCCAACGCAAAAAGTGCTGCTCAAATACAGACGAGCTCTTCCCCCGCCCCAGTCACTGCCACCAATGAGGGCTCCCCTCTACCCTCCCAGGAGGAACCAATGAGGGCTCCCCCTCTACCCGCCTCTCCTCCAATGGGGGGGGTCCCCGCTCCTCTACTCTCCTCCAATGAAGACTCCTCTCTACCCACCTCCTCCCAGGAGAACCAATGAAGACTGCCCCTCTACCCGCCTCTCCTCCAATGAGGGCTCCCCCTCTACCCTTGTCTCCTCTCAGGAGGAACAAAATACAGCTATTTTCGTTTCTGCGGCGGCAGTAACAAAGCACCAGAGATGGGGGCTGGGGAGGGGGCTTAAATCACAGACATTTCTCTTCCCCCAGGTCTGGAGGCTGAAGTCTAAGATCGGGGTGTGGGCAGGTGGGCTCCTCCTGAGGCTGAGGCTCTTTCCTTGGCTTGCCGCCGGCTGCACGTTTCCGTGGCGCTGTCGCTGACTGTCCAGATTTCCCCCGTGAGGACAGCAGTCCTATTGGAGTAGGGCCTCGTGCAACCTGAGTCACCTCTTTAAAGACCCTCTCTCTAAATAGGGTCACATTCTGAGATAAGTCCCTCAGGGCTACAGCATATGAATTTGGGGGGACACCATGCACCTGCAGCCAGCTCTGGGTTAACGCCCTTCCCTGCCGTGGGCTCGTGCGGAGAGGTCTTTGCACCAACAGTGGGCCGGGCCAGGCCACAGCGGGGCTGCGGGCGCCCCGCGCCCCCCCCAAACAGGTTGCTGTGTCTATTTTCTGCTCCGTTGTGGGGGAAGACCAGTCCTTTGTACAGTTTCTTAGGACAGAGATTGCTCTTTATACTGGCCCTTTGGGAGGGTGGGGGAGGTGAGGCAGAGAAGGGGCGTGGAGAGCCAGCGTCCAGGCGACTCTGCAGCCAACAGATGCAGACACGTTACAAATAGTGCCCAGGTGGGCTCCCCGGCCGCAAGCACAGCCTCGGGGCTCCACCAGCCTCTGCACATCTGCCAAGAGGAGGAGGCCAGAAGCTGAGTTCCCAAATTGTCCGGGTCCCAATTTCCCTTGCCGAGAAAAACAAAACCATCAGGCATCAGCTCCCTGGTTATTCTCTGCTTACTGTCTCTCTGGCTCCAATAATTACCCACGGCACTGGTAGCCGCATCAGAGGGAGCCCTAGGACCCTGCTGACTGCAGCTGGGCCCGAGCATGACCCCAAGAACCCAGAGGGTCACCTGCTGGAGGCCTGTCAGCACACCCGGGAGTGGGGTCCCCCTACCTCCCTGCTGAGACAACTCGGAGGCATTCAGAGAGGTACTGTTGGTGGGAACTTAATAAACTGTGGCATGAAATATTTATCCACTTATACCAGCTTAAGGAATTTAAGTTTGCTGGAAATCAGCATCATGTTTTCATTTTTAATGAGCCTCTGTAAAGCAGCCCCTTCTGTCTTTGCTGTCAGGGGTTGGGGGGCAGGAGCTTCCTTAGCCCGATGCAATTTTAATCTCCCTCCACAAACAATGCTGAATAAGGCACCGTTCCCAGAAGCCTTGCCCGAGGCCAGAAGGAAGCTTGGCCTTTGGTCTAAGCAAGCCCCAAGTCTGCTAAGGTGTCTCCTCCCTGCTCCCCCTCCTCCCGGAACACAAGGGACACTGGTCACTGCTTAAGCAGAGCCCACAGAGGCTGTGGTTGGCTGAATGATGGCCCCCGAAGGTGGCCCCTCCTAGTCCCCACAACCTGTAAACGTGTCCCCGTACGCAGCAAAAGGGACATTGCAGATGCAAGTACATTAAAGACCTTGAGGTGGGGATGATCCTGGGCTATGTGGGCAGACCCAATGTCACCACAAGGTCCCTATAAGAGGGAGGGGTGGGGGTCGGCACAGAGAGGAGGTGTTTTGCAGACAGAGGAAGGGTCCGCAAGCCCAGGAGTTTGGGAAAAAGCAAAGAAACAGATTCTCCCCTAGAGCATCCAGAAGGAGCACAGCCCTGAGGACCCATTTTAGACTTCTGACCTCCAGAACACAAAAGAACAAATGTGAGGGGCTTTAAGCCACTAAATGTGTGGTCAGCAGTTACAACAGCAATCAGGAATGGATACAATGAGTTTCTCTCTTCCAACTGCCCCCCAACCAGTTGGTCCACACCGGCCACCCCAGTTCCGCCGATGTTGGGTTTCAAACCCACCTCCCACCATGTCCTGGCCCTGGGCCTCCGGCCGATGCCAAGTGCTCTCTAAGACAATGCCGAACCCCTGTGCGGCCAGAATGGGCTGTGAGTGGTGATGCGGCCACAGCCCTGCTCCCTCTCAGAGCGGTCTGGGGATGGCCTGGACCGTGAGTCGCACGTGGAGTGGGAATGTCTTCCACATTAGCTGCCAGGTGTCTGAGACAGCGCCACCAGCAGAGGTGAAGTAAGGAGCACCCACGGCAGTTAGGAACAACGACAGCTGAAGGTAGGCATCGTGGCTTGGGGTCGGGGGAGGATTCGGGCCAGAGTCCCATGAGGGACTCTGTGACTCACTATCTAAGGACAATAACCTCTGCCTCCCTCCCAAGCCTAGCACCGCCTCAAAGAGAGAACTGAGCTTCCCAAACATTTCGATTCACGCAGCCCAACATTCTGAGCCCTGGGTGGGGCGGGGGGGGGGAGTGGGGCAGACAGGGCCCCTGCCCTCCAAAACCCTGAGGTGGGGGTGAAGGAATATTGCTGGGCTGCAGTGAGCTCCTGGAGGCGAGCATGCAGGGGAGGATCCCACCTGCAGGCAGGGAGGGCTTCCTGGAGGAGAGGGTGTCTGGGTAAGCACTGGTCCAGATGGTCCCAGTTAGGAAAGATGTTTGCAATCTACTTGGAGACAGATGTGTCCACATCTCACTGTAATTCTGGAACCCACGAGAGGTGCTGAGGACCACCCTGGGCGGGGGGGGGGGGGGGGGGGGTGGGGGGGGGGGGGGCGCTGCAGGGGAGGGAGCAGGTCCGAGGGCTCCTGAGGAGGCAAACAGACATAATTGGGAGGCCACTTCTCTGAGGGGCCAGGGGGTGTAGGGACTTGCAGGGACTGGCTGGTTCTGGCCTGGGGGCCTGGAGCAAGAGACCTGAGGGTGGGCCTAAGGTCAGAGCCGGGCTAGGGGATGCAGGAGTGACATTGGCTTGGGCCTGCAGACTTGGAGGACCAGGCAGAACGTCTGTGGGCAGACACGGGCCACTGCCACCCAGGGTTTGCTCAGGAGACAAGGAACAGTCAGAGCCAGACCGATGAGGCTGCCGACCGGCCAGGAGCCCTCTCTGAAGAGCAGACCCTGTTCTTCCCACGCAGGGATTTTGTCTCCCTGCCCTTGTTCTTCTCCCCATGGCTGACAGCAGGGAGAGATACCTGTCACTCTCCTCGCCCACAGTGACAGGGCCCTGCCTAAAAATCCATCCAGGGAATGTGTGGGGGTGGCTTCCCTGGCAGGGGGTGCGCAGGCAAGGAGGGGGCCCTTGCCAGACAAAGGGCAAGTGGGCCCTGCAGAAGGAGGAGGAAGGAGCCGGACGTGGCATTCCTGGGCTGGGCAGCAGGGCCCGAGCCAGCTCCTCAAAGATATCTTAAGGTCAGTCTCACCGGCAAAACCCTGGGGAGGGCAAAGCTCACAAAGGCCCACTTGGGAAGCCTGTCCCTGGCTCAGCAGGAGCCATCAATATGTCTGTCTGTAATGACCTCGGACTTTCTCTTAATCCCTCCAACTCTGGGAGTGCCGTACATATCCACCCATGCATCACCAAGGGAACGTGGGGTGCCATGCCCCAAGTGACCCTGACCTCTCTGGACCACAGGTGGGCTGAGATTCTCTCTCTCTCTTTCTCTCTGCCCTCTCCAACTCCCCCAAGGGGCTCCCCCTTCTCACGGCCAACAGGCTGCTCCCAGCTACAGCTCCCCACAGACCCACCCATGGGGATAGCACCTCCCAGGCCCAGGGTCCTCGGGGCTGGGCTGCTGGCATTTCCCACAGCCAATTTCTCTCAGGTGCCCCATAAAATGCTGGGTGATCGGGGAGGCGCTGTGTCCCAGGCGCTTCCTCTGGGACGCAGACCAGGCCTTGCACCCTTCTCACTGCCAGGCCCGAGGTGGAATCTTGTTTCACCACACCCTAGTCACGCCAACCCCTTAACCCACACTGTGTGATGTCCAGGGGTGTGGCCCAAACCCAGGCCCATCCCTGGGGAAAATGAGGTCTGTATTCTGATCTCCCTCTTCTCATAAGGACAGCAGTCACTGCATGAGGACCCAATCTAACCCTGTTTGGCCTCATCATAACTTGACGCCATCTGCAAATAAGGTCACATTCACAGGTACCAGGGTTTGTACTTGAGCATCTGTGTTGGGGGGCGGGATAATTCAGACCACCATAGCTGTGAACATCAAACCAGAGTGAAACCAGACACGACATGCCTCTGGATGAAAGAACTCAGCACCTCGCCAAAGGGACCACACTGGAGTCCAACTGAGCCTCTGGTTTTAGCTGCCACTCGCCAGAAAGTCCCGAGGATGGAGGAACATGACAAAGCACACCATGAGGTTGCAATCAGCAAACTCAGAGTGTGGGTACCTCTACAGCCCAATGGCCCAGGTCCTTCACAGAAAAGGTGTAAGTGAAAGCAAGGGATGGATGTAGAACCTGTAAGTTAAAAGAGAGATAAAGATAGATCAGGTTTAAAATAATGGGTGAGACTAAACCAAGTTCCATTTGTTGACATGGGTGAGAGCATCAGGGCTGTTGGTCTTAATAATCCATTAAGCTAACTAACAATTTTCTGTATATGTGCTTTATTTTACAATGAAAAGGGTTTGGGGGAGTTGGAGAGGGCAGAGAGAAAGAGAGAGAGAGAATCTCAAGCAGACTCCATGCCCAGTGCAGAGCCTGACACAGCCTGACACAGGGCTTGATCTCACCACCCTGAGATCATGACCTGAGCCAAAATCAAGAGTCAGACGCCTAATGGACTGAGCCACCCAGGCACTGCTCCTACAATGAAAAGGTTTTAAAAGTTAACTACTATAATTATTATTAAAATTAGCATCATCTCCATCACCATCATCATTATCCTTAAATCATTCCACAAATATTTCTAAAGAGTCCTCTGTGTCTGGCACTGTGCTGGGTGCTAAGCATCTGGTGATGAGAAATGCAGACTTGATCCCTGCACTCGTGGAACGTACTGCCTGGGGCAGGTGGGTGGTGGACAGGCCAACATCTGTCCATGTAATACTGCACAATAACTGCACTACCCCAGCCGGAGCTGCGTCAGGGCAGGGCGAGGCCCTGAGTCTGGGGGCAGCACATGAAGCCTCAGGAAAGGTGGACATTAGCCCACAGACATTCCCCTTTCCCACTGAAGAGAAGATGCAGGGGCACCTGTGTGGCTCATCAGTTAAGCGTCTGCCTTCAGCTCAGGTGCATGATCTCCGGGTCCTGGGATCGAGCCCTGTGTTGGGCTCTCTGCTCAGCAGCGAGCCTGCTTCTCTCTCTCCCTCTGCCCCTCACCCCTGCTCATGCTCTCTCTCTCTCTCTCTCTCTCTCTCTCTCAAATAAATAAATAAATAATATTTTTAAAAAGAGAGAATGCATCTTGCTTCATGGGAAGGATAGTAAGATGTGGCAGCTAGCCAGCGATGATGATCCCCACGTGCTGGCACATCCCTTACTAAGAGCCCGACGTGGTGTCTCAGTTATCACCATCCCCATGTGCACGTGGAAAAAGCAAAAAGTACCGGCTGCAGCGCTGTCAGCTGATGTATGATCTACACTCAGAAACAAACGTATAGTCTCAGTGTTCCCCCCGGAGCGGGGCAATTCTATCCACCCACGTCACCACCAGCCCAGAGGGGAGAGGAGAGTCTTCCCCATCAGCCCAGAAAGTCCCTGGAATCCCATCCCCATCCATCGCTGCTCTTCCGGAGGCCTCGCTTCTCCGTTGTGGACACCTGATCCGGGCAGATCTGTCACAATCCTAAATCGGAGGCCAGGCCTAGTTGCCGTCCCCAAGGCCTTTGACACATCACTGCCCACCATCACCCCCAAACCTGCAAACAGGGGCAGGGGGGCATGGCACGCAGGTACCTGTCAGCCTCGGACCACAGAGTTCACCCAGCCCCCCGTCTTTAAGGGGAACCAGAACAGCCCCAGGCAGCAGGCTGGCAAGATTCCAGAGCAATTGCGGAAAAGGGAGGGGACAGGGTGGGGGAGCCGTTCCTTCGTGGTTAGAAGTACCACTGGGACTGGACGGCCAGGCGTCTTTGTCTCCTCCTCCTGGGCTCCCAACGGGCAGAAGAGCTGGCAGCAGCTCGAGTTTGGATCTTTCTCCGACAGTTCTATCTGCTGATCAAAACATCCCTGGAATTGAAGCAGGTGCACAGGCCCCGGAGGTGATTTATCCCTGCTTCCTCGTGTCCCAGCTGACCACTAGCTCACAAGCTAAAGTGGCAGAGGACGTGGGGGTCTGCAGAGAAGCCTAGCCCCCACTCCCCGTCCCTGCCCCCTCACAGAGCATCCTTTCCAGGAGCAGGAAAGAGCAAAGCCATCCGCGGCCACCATTGCGAAAGGGAGGTGTCTCGACGCAGATGACTTTCAAGCCCTATTTGGTAAAGGAAAAAGATGGTCCCTGCAAAAGCAGCTGGTATCTGTGGGCTGGGAGTAAGTGGCAGGAGGAGTTGACCTCCTGCCGGCCTTCCTGGCACACAAAGTCTTCCTCTGAACTGAGTAGGAGCCCTACATGAGCCACAAAGCCACAAAGAGCACTGGAGAGGGCAAGCCCTTTGTCACTGGTGAGTCTCCTGACGGGGGTCCAGAGGTGGGAGGGAGGCAACCAGGGGCATCTTGTCGGAAGGCTCAGGATCCCATGGGCACCACGCTTCTGTGTCCCAACAGTCCTCTGCCTCCTCTTTGGCAAATCCCCGGGGCGGGGATCCTGGAAATAAGTCCCCAGTCCTATTTGCAGCCCTCCGGGAGGGCTGCAGGTCTCGGCAGTGTGGTCACAATCTGACATCCCTCCACCATCCTGGTTATTTGCAGTGGGCGTTTTTCGATGAGACTTCTACCTGTAATTAGTTCAAGAGTTTCGTAGGAAATCTGCTGCATGAATGTCAGTGAAGTGAGTCTGGAGGCTGGTTTCCATCCCCCCATGAGCTAATTCTGCATGTGCTTATTCCTCAAAAGGAGGTTAAGGACCGACTCCCACTCCCGGGCCCAGAGTGCGATGTAATCCGGATGTTTTCCTGTGTGCCATTCACAAGGCAACTGCACAAAGACAGCCTGCAGGGGGGCCCCCTGCAGAATATGCTGGCAGCCCCGTTCTCTTGGGTGACCCTCGGAGGTGAGCAGACCTGGGGCTCACAGGTACGGGATCTGTCCTCGATTCCCGGGCTGGAGCCCATCTGGGTGGCTTCTCTCCAGACAGCCTGAAACCCAGAGTCATAACCCGTACTCTCCCTGCTTTCCGAGGTGGAACTGAGATGCAAAGGGGTTAAGTAGCATGGTCAAGTTCACACAGCAGCTGAGGTGCAGGGCTAAGCTCTTCACTCAGATCTGTCCGAATCTGCCCGAAATGAATCACATGTGTCATCAGATCCTCGCGCAGCATTGTTTTATAGACCACTAAGGAGCATGGAGGGTGCTGCCGACTACACTTTCTGGTCACTTCTAATCGATCTTAGAATTCCTGGAAACAAAACTCCTGCAGGTTTATTTACAGACGGGGCCTCCCTATGACACAGCGACAGCACCCAGAGCCCCCTGTGAGGTCGGACATGTTTGGGGAAAGACCAGCTGACCCCCCGTGCAGCATCCTCTTCTCATGAGCCCATTGGGGCCAGTCAAGACAGCAGAAGCACTGCCCACGTTTGAGGAAAAGGGAGTTTCTTATGGGAATTATGGCTTCTGAGAATGTGGGGGGGGGATGGTGGCTGGGGGAGTGAGGGTCTGGAGGGAGGGGAGGGGGGAGAAGGGCCACAGGAGCCCCCCAGCCTAAAGCAACAGCAGGTGGGGACCTGAGTCCCAGGAGCCGAGGCCACCAGTGTCTGGCCCCAAGAGGTGCCACGCACGGGTTCTGTGGAGGGCTGGCTCAGCCCCAGCCACCGCCACGCCACCATGCTATCAAAGCCCCTGTGTCTCAGCACCACCACATTTGGCCGCCGGGGCCCCCAGGACACACTGGCCAAATTCAGCTGCCCAGCGGCCCATTCCGCCCCCTCGCACCCCGGCCCAGACTATGGGCTTCTGACACACCAGCCCTTCGTACTGACCTTGTTAATGCTCAGTGCCTCCCCGCACTCCCCATCCCCCACCTGGCCCCGTTGCCCCCATCACCCTCGGTGGGGCCCAGCACACCGTGCAGTCTGCTTAGCTGCATATCCATATTGACATCCATCTCCCCCACTAGACCCTCACCTTGCAGGCCACTGCTGTGGCCCCAAAACTGTCTACATCATTACCGGGCACGAAATGGATACTCCATAAATGCATGCTGAACAAACTATTCTATCCTAAGCCTATCCTGTCGAGGCCCCAGAAAAGCCTCCTGGTTTCTGTGCACCATCCCCAACCCTGACAGGACAGTCTTGGATCCTTCCTCAGTGTCATTTGTCAGGTGCCCCCCAGGCTTTCAGAAGCCTGACCAGCAGAAGCTGGACACTGAGTGCCTGGGCATCCTTGGGGAGAGGCGTCTACGCGGGGTCCCCTGCGAGGGGAGTGAATTTCGGAGCCATGTCCGGAGTGCAGAGAAGAGCATGTGCTTGGCCTTCATCCACACCAGCAGAACTGCTGCACCTGGGTGCCAAAGGCCGTGGTTCTTACAGGTGCCGCTTGCCGGGGCGTTGGGGTCTAGAGCTGGGAGTGTGGTCGGGACAGAAAGAAGCGTGTGCCACACTTCTGTGCCTCAGCCCCCACCCGGGTCACCGGAGGCCCCCCGCTCCCGAGCCCCTCTCCACAGAGAGGGCCCCACCCGGGTCACCGGAGGCCCCGACACAGTCCAACGGCAGAGTCATGAGAGTGCGTCCCCCAGGCCCCACGGCCAGCAGCGGGCCCCGGACAGGAGGCCAGAGACGGCCCTCCATGTCTCGGCTCTGTTCTGGTTACCACCCGCCACAAGACGGACTGTCCCGGAAACTCGAGGGACACAGGCTCCCCCTGGGGTCCCCATGCAGGTCTCGGCAGCAGCTCAGGACCACAGCCCAGAGGACCCCCGTGCCTGTGATGGGTCTCTGGGTTCTTGCAAAGAGATGCTCGTGGCCCCAGGTAACCCCTGTGTCTGCTGGTCTGACAGCAGCTGTGGGTGCTCAGGTCCTGCCCCATCTCTTGGCCCTGGTTAACTGAAGATTTGGGATAAAGGTGCCAGGATGTGTCCCCCGGGGGTGCCTGGGAACCCCCGAGGCCGAGTGTCTGTGGGGACTGTTCAATCGAGGCTGGCCTCTCCAGGGAGCCTGAGGGGCATGGCCCCAGGAATTCGGGGACCCGTGGGCTGCTGGAGTCCCTCCTCCTGCTGGGCCAGGGGCTTGGCTGTGTGGCCCAGGAGTGAAGCCGAGGAAGGAACAAGGTTTGAGACACAGGACGGGAAGGAAAGGTGTTGGAAGAAGAGTGGAGGGGGTAGCCGCTGGAGTGGTGAGCAGAAACACAGAAGCGATGCAGAGAACAGGGCCCTGCCCCCAGGGGGAGGCACACACCTCCAGGAGCCACCCAGCCAGGGGCCCCAAGGCTCTGTCACTCTGGGCCTCGTCGTCTTCTTTCATGACTGAGGGGTGTGTACCAGCACATCCCTTCCACCATCATGATTCACTGGAGGCCCCACAAAGGAACAGAGGTCTTCCAGAAGAAGCCCATGGAATGGGGAGTGGGGGAGGGAGGGAAAGTCTGCAATCTTGACCTGGGTCCCAAGTCCCGGCCTCCTAGGTCCTCCAGAGGCCCCGGGGGCATGGGGGGCCTCGTGTGGCCCACGCGGCAGTGTCCCGAAGAGTGCCATGGAGGGGCTGGACTCCAGGGCCACAGAGGGTGGGGGAGGGCAGGGTGAGCAAACTCCACCCACCACCAGGACCCCCAGCACAGAAGGTGCGCACGCCAGCACCGGGCGGATCAGATCAGCATGGCCTGCGGGCCCGTGGGTGGGCGCTGTGCAGGGGGGTTCCCTGCTGGCGGCGGGCAGGTGAGCCCCTCTGTGATGAACCTGCCCTGAGGGCGGCTGCCCGTCTCCGCAATTCCCATTCAATACGCTGATTTCATGCCCCACATCCACCAGGGTGTTGGGAACCCAAGAGGCGCTTTCTCTACAGAGGTAGTTGCTGCTCACTCGACCCTGGCCCACCTGCAGATTCCGAAGGTCATCAGGGACTGAGCCACTTTCCCTGCCCCGCACCTGCCACCCTCCTCCCCAGCCTCCTCCAAGCGGCTCCAGTTCCCTGTCTCATCCTGCCCCCTGCTGTCAGGACCGAGACACCAGACTCTGCAGGGTGAGCAGTGGGATGGCTCTCCAGCGGGCCACCTCCCCTCAGCACTTGCTCAGCACCCGGTACTTCCCCTCCCTAGGGGACAGGGGGCCTCTCCCCTGCAGCCCCACATGGTGGGGAAGTTCAGGCAGGGGCAGGATGTCGAAGTCCAGAACCTGACGCCACCACCTCCTTGCTATGGGGTCTTGGGCCCGTGACCTCTCCTCCCCGAGCCTCAGCTCTGTAAATGGTGCAAGAAGAAAACCCATCTCCAGGGTGCTTCGAAAATCAAATGAGACAGTGCACGGAAGAAGCTTAGAACAGTGCCAGGCACGATGAACTTGCCCTTGGGAACACGTAAGTGTCACTGTGCTCACCCCATCCGCGTGGGGCTCAGATGCCGAATGTCCCCAGGGTCGCCTGACTTGGTTATTCCATCCACAGTTACCCAGGACCTGCTAGGGGCCCGGCTCTGTCCCAGCATGACCCCTCCGCGTTAGCCACCTTTGCAGGTGGACACCCTCTTCTCTACAAAGGTGACACCCTCGTGCTGGTCAGTAGTTGGGGTGGCTAAGTGTGCAAAGCTGGGGCCCCACACCTCTTCTGATGCCTGCATGTCCTGCTTGCCCCGCCGTCCTCCCAAGACTTCCCCAGAAGACAGGTGTGTGGCTGCACCGCTGGCCTCGTGGTTCAGAATGTCCTTGGCATAAGAGCTGGCCAGGCCAGAAGGCTTGAGAGGTACGTGGACATTCGGGCCCGGACCACTGGACCTCAGCAGCAGCTCTGCTATCTCAGAAAGTTAGACGTCAACCTGACACTGCAAAGTTTAAAAAGCCATTGCCAGGAAAAGGCCCATGGAGACTCTCGAGCTGAAAATATCACCATCTGGACACAGCACTGTGCCCTGTGGGCAACATTAAGTAACCACCAACTCGGGTGCCGCTGGGCACGGAACCAACAAGGGTTTACTGACCTTAAACCACATCACTTTTTAAAACTCCAGGTAGTAAACGAACAGCAAGAACAACATCTTCCCTTTGGAGATAGAGGTAATGAGTTGGAGGCTGATGGGGACGGCTGGCCTCCGGTGAGCACAAGGGGCCAGGGGCACTGTGGGTCGGGCGGGCAGAGGAGCCTGGCTTGGGACCCCGGGGGGTTCTGGAGAGGGGCAAGGCTGAGCCTCCACCGCCGGCCCGGGGACCCGTGTTTCATCATCTCAGCGAGTTGGCAGGAATTGTACAAATCACTGCGGTTTGGCGGCCCCTGGGCTTTCGCGGCCTCACTTTGGGGCAGCGCAAATATTAAAACATTGTTATCTGTGTGCCTCTCCACTGGAAGATTGCATCCTCGCAGCAAAGGAATTCAAAAATTTTAGTAAATTAAAAAATTATTCAAAAGAACATTTCTCTCTCACCAAGAAAAAGGCAGGGTGCCTCTCATTTTCCTGAGAGGAAAAATGTTCTATAAAACCTTTCCCTTTGTAATCAGGCACATACAATGGGCCTTGGTTCCAGGGAATTCAGCAGAAATCAAGAGAAAAGAGATAAAAAAGTTGTGACCAGCCTATGAGAGAGGGAGGAAAAGTTACAGACCCACCAGGTCACTGTATTTCATCTTTTCCATGGGGCAGGGGCAAATAATTTAATCTGGCCTTTCCTTCCCCCCCCCCCCCGCCCCACTTCTGGGCAGTCACCTCTGCAATGTCCTGCCTGATAGGAGGGCCTGCCTTCCTGGGGGCCTTGGGTCACCCTGGGCAACCCAACAACGCGATGCAGAGTGGTAGTCCTAGGGTAGGGCTGGCCATGCCAGAAAGACCAACCCTGCCATTTAGGGTGGGGCTTCGGGTCCCAGGTACCACTCACCTGGAGACTGAGGTCAACAATGCAGGCGACCAACAGTCAATAATCAATTGATTGCTCACCAGTCGTACCTCTGTGAGGCAGCCCTATCTAATGAGCGTGTGGGGCGGTGAGGCTCGAGAGGGCTTCCTGGTTGGCAATCCTCCCTGTGTGTTGACCCCGTGGGGAGGGGACAATGGGAACTCGCTTTGGGCACTTCCCAGAATTCCACTGATGCATCTCTTCCTTCGGCTGATGTCAGTCTGTGTCCTTTCCCTGTAAGAGTCCTCGGTGAGTTCCTTCTAGAGAATTAGCCAAACTGCGGGTGGTCTTGGGGACTCCCAAGCTTGCAGCTGAAGTGAGGTCTTGTGTGGACTGCGTCCTTTAACATTGAAGTTAACTCATGCCATGTGTGTGAGAGAGACAGACAGACAGAGACAGAGACAGAGAATGAATATCAGTCCCCCAACTCCTCATCTGGTATGAATGCATCTTCTGGGATACTGAAGTTCTATATCCTGGGACTCACAAATCCAAGGGAAAAGATTATCCCCACCTTTTCACCTCTAAACTCATGCCAACTGCGTTAGTTCGAAAATGTCCAAGAATTCCAGATGGTTCAGTCAGAAAACCCTCGAGAAGGCACAAACCTTGTTAGCCGCTCCCTGTCCGCGAGCCAACAACCCCACGAACCAAGAGACGTGTGTGGAGACCAGATACCAAAGCAGGCCCTGCCTTCCACTCTGTGCCCAGACTTCGAAAAGGCGGCTGGAGCACGACAAAGCTGAAGCCGTTCCATTAAGCAGCCGGGAGGGAACGGGAGGAATCCAGCCTTGGCAGCAGCACCACCGGAAAAGCAAGGTTACCTCCGTGACATTCGCCCACACCAGCTAGCTGCTGCAAACGAGGCCGCAGGTAACCCCAGCTATGCCACTTAAAGGTACCTACAATGCCATTTATCCGACACTTAGCTGCCTCGGAACGCACTGACCCAAATCTGTTCTGGACTCTCAGCAAGCAGCAAGACAGGGATGCCAGCCGTGGGGACGCCAGGAGGCAGATGCCCTTCAAGGAGAGTGGGGTTTCCTTCATGCAAAGCAGCCAGCCAGAGTGAGGGGAGGCTGACCACTTGCCCCGCTGCTCCCCGTGCCCAGGGAGCGAGGGAGGCCTCCGCTGACCCACGCGGGGCGGTGGGGGCGTGGAGGCCCTTCCCGAGTCCCTGGGGACCCTGGTTTACTCAGAGCAGCCTTCCCGGCTTGACCTACAGACTCACATCAGGTATGATTTTGTGAATGAACCACCTCCTCTTTCGGACACCTTTCTCTGTTCCCTGAGCCAGCCAGCATCCATGTGATAAGGGGAAGTCCGGGCTTCCCCCTGACTGTGCCATGTTTCCCAACAAATACTGCTGATGCAAAAATCTCTACAGCCCCACATCACTGAAAGCAAAACTGCATAGTAATGGCGAGTCTTTGATGTGGTTGAAAGGCCAGGGGAAGGAAGGGCTTCGGGCGTGGTTGGGTCCTCTGCGGGCAGGCACTTCTGCCTTCCTGAGCTGGCTCTCCCCTGCCTGCCCTCCGGCTGCCCTTGCTGCCCCTCAGAGGCCTTCATCACCTGCACTGACAGCCGGGGAGGATGTGGCACCTGAGAACATCTCTGCAGCCCAGAGGAAACTCATCTGATTTGGCATCTGATAGAATTCAGCTCTTCAAGGCCACAGCCAGAAACAGACCTAGACTCGGGATCAGTTGTTCCTGGTCCTGTTGGGTCTATGTCCTGCCAGAATGTGACATCAGGTGACCCGGCAGGGCCACCACTGTGCCTTCTCCCGGGTGGGTGTTGGCGGGGTCCTACCAATGCTTGGGATTCGGTGCCTGGGTCTCAGACCGTTCCAACAGAACTTATTCCTCCGCAGCCGCGGACCGTGACGGGGCCACGGAGGGGAAAACAGCCCCCGGTTAACGATCATCACATTTGTGGACAAATTTCATTTCTTTGGCGGCTGTCCCTAACATGTCACTGATGCTTAGCCAAATGAGCCAAAAGGGCAATGGGACACGGAAGCATTTGTGAGTGGGAGGCAGAAATAAGCCGGCTGTGAGCACCTAATTTACACATCTCAACTCGGCAGCCGGAACCTCGCTTGGCGGTTAATATGATCATAAGCTGATTTCCACCACCACCCCGCTTGCTTGAGGGCAGGGGAGCTCTCAAAATAGGGCTTTTCATCTTTGTGTTTTTCTTCCTGCCTGCCCAAAGGTTCTCATAAAACGGCATTTTCTTCATCTAGCTGGAAATTTAGACTTTTCCAGGCTCTGCAAATCCCAGGCTTTTTATTCAAAAGACATTGTAACTGCGGTTCCCCCCCCAACACACACACACACACACACACACACACACACACACACACACACCACGTGCAGCTGGGGAGCCTCCAGGCCAGGGGGATGTCGAGGTTCGTGGTCTGAACGCCCCATGCTGACTGCAGCTCGTCCGTACCCCCAATGGGAGTGTTTTCTGTGCTTCTCTGTGTTGTCAGGGCAAACTGAGACTGGCCTGGTCCCTAGGCTTCTCTCTGCTCACTTTGTGTTTCTGTCTGTGCAAATCGAAAGCCCCTCCCTCCTTAGGTCAGGCCCCAGTGGTGTGATATGGCCTGCCATGTTTCCGGAGCCCACACAAAGAGCTCCATAAATGTTTGGTGAATGAAATGAATGTACAAGGGTAGCAGTTACAACATGCTGAGGAGGTGTCAGGAGAAAGTTCCTGGCTGATTCCAGCTGATTTTCGCTGGTCCAACGTTGGTGGAATGTGGAGGCATCATAAGGATTTTCCTTCATGCACATTTATATCTGACTACTTCCCAAAATGACTTTGAGTTGCTATCAATAAAAACAGAAGTACTGTTAGATTTTTAGGACACACACCTAATTGCAGAAAAGACAGAAGGCAAGAATTGAAAGCCAAGTGGATGGGAAAAACAGTGTCAAGGAATCCTGAATAAGGACCCCTGGGGGGGGCGGTATCTCCAGGTGACCACAGCTGTGAGCATGGAGGGCACCAGGTCCCCTGTCTCCAAGGAGCCAGAGGAGACTCTGGCCCTGGACAATGACCTTCCAATGACCATGAACTTACCAAAGCATGAGCACGTGTAATCACCCACGCTTGCACACGCTTCCCAGCAGGGTGTGGGAGATTTGAAGCAGAACACAGCCAATTGTTCTCAAACATTTTAATGCCACAAACTGTTTGATTAGCCTGCAAAGTGAGCTACAAAAATCCCATCGTGTTTAGCCACAGGGAAAGTTTTGTGAAGGCACAGCATCAGGCTGCCTTGGGCTCTCCCCCGAGCCCTCCACCCCTGCACAGGGGCATGCACACATTCCTCTCTCCGTGTACTCCTCTGGCTCTGTGTGCACACACGTTCTGCACGCTGCCTCCTCCAAAAAGCTCTTCTTGCCCAACCTAACTCTATGGTGACCACTTCCTGCTCAACGCTGGTGGCCCTTTGGGACAGTGAAGCACTTCCTGGCGGCCGCAACAGGAGCTCTACATGCCTCTCACGTGCCCTCCGGGGTCTGAGTCTGCATACCCTCCTTCAGTGGCGTCGAGAAGATGCCTTATACCTAGTGGGGCCCCAGCGAATCTGTGTGGTATTAGCCCATGTGAGGAGTTGAGATATTTCACCCTCGGACAGCTGCCCGGCCATGGTGCTGTGCTTGCCCAGACACATACGATGAAAAACCAGGCTGTGAGCTTTGCCTTCCTTTTATTTTTTTTAATCAATGCTCAAATGTATCACATCCCTTTTCTAAGTAGACCTGTTTTTCAGAGCAGTTTAGGTTCACAGCAAAACTGAGAAGATACTGAGAGTTCCCATATTTCCCCTGTCCGCCCCCGACTATCACTCAGCTTCCCCCACTACCAACCCCCCCCCCCCAGAGTGGGACATATGGTTATCATTGATGAACATATGTTGACACGTCATCATCCCCCAGAGTCCACAGTTTACACTGGGGTTCATTCTTGCTGTTGTGCATTCTATGGGTTCAGACAAAAATAGAAATTACTCCCCCAGAGTCGCTTCACTGCCCTGAAAGTCCCGTGTCCTCAGCTCATCCGCCTGCCCCCACCCCGTCCCCTGGCAACACCCACCTGTGTGCCCCATCTACTTTTGCCTTTTCCAGAACGTCACATGGTTGGAATCATACAGCATGTCTATTTTCCTGATTGGCTTCTTTCTCTTAGCGTGATGCATTTGAGCTTCTTCCATGTCTTTCCATGACTTAAGAGCTCATTTCTTTTTAGCGCTGAATAATATTCCATTGTCTGGATGGACCACTTTTTTATCCACTCGCCTTTTCAAAAGGACTTCTCGGTTGCTTCCAAGTTTTAGCAATTACAAGTAAGGCTGCTAGCAACGTGCTTATGCAGGCTTTTGTGTGGACATAAGGTTCACCTCCTCTGGGTGGATTCCAAGGAGCATGATTTCTGGATCACATGGTAAGAAGGTGTTTAGTTCTGTAAGAAACCACCAACATGTCTTCCCAAGTGGCCGCACCATGTTGGATCCCACCAGCAATGAGACAGTTCCTGCTGCTCCATTTTATTCTGTGAGCTTTTTTGCTTGTGGTTTTCCCTCACTATTTAGAAAAATGATTATATCTGTCTTTTAAATATAAAGGGTCAGCTTATAAGAGACAGTCCTTCACCATACAGGCCACCATCCGCTGGTAGTAAGGATGAACCCCGCTAACAAATCCACTGACTTAATCAATTGAAAATTCCCTTCAACTTTCTCGCCAGCCCCGCAGTGTTCGTGGAAGGCAAATACTGAGCTGTGAACATAGCAGTGTTTGGGTGGTGAGCTTGTGTTGTGGGCGAGAATACAGAGTTTCCTCCCAATCTTCAATCCACAACTTCCTTATACGCATTCTTACCACCATCCATCCCTTCAATAAATATCTGCTGAGCACCTAGCCACATGTCCCAGCCGCTGAGCCGGGCTCTGGGGCCATGGTTGAGAGCAAAATACAGGCCTCGCCTTCCAGGAGCCCCAAGGTAGGGGCACAGCTAGTCTGGAAGAGGGAAATGAAGGGCATGTCAGGAGAGAGAGCATCCAAGAACATTCTCCTCCACCAGCTCTGGGCTTCTCACCTCACCAGGAGGGGCGGCCTTGGCCCAGGAGTGGGCTCCTGCCTGCTTCCTCCTGCTGGACCTGAAAGGGACTTGGTCCTGGAGGGAAGAGATGACCCTGAATAACTCCCAGTCACTTCCTACAAGGAGCCTTATCTGACAGCCCCACCCTCCACCCCCCACCACCCCTGCTGTACCCTGAGCGCCCATCCCCCTACCCCCACCCCCAGTTGACTAAAAGCATGACAAAGGCAGGCTGGGTGACTGGCTTGAGTGCACCAGCATTGTAACGCCAGGCCTAGCTCAGTCCCAGGCACACAACAGGAGCTCAGCACACAACAGGAGGTCAGAAAACACACACTAGAGGGGAGGGGGGTGGGGGATGGGTTAGCCTGGTGATGGGTATTAAAGAGGGCACGTTCTGCGTGGAGCACTGGGTGTGTTAGGCACAAACAATGAATCATGGAACACCACATCAAAAACTAATGATGTATTGTATGGTGATTAACATACCCAATAAAAAAATTTAAAGAAAAAAAAGGTCAAGGAAAGAATGAAGGACTCTTGCAAATTAAAGAAATATGACAACTTAAAAAAAAAAAGAAAGAAAACACACACTGAATGAGTGAGTGAGCGAGCAAATGAACACGCCATGCTCCAGGAGAGGAAAGAGGCAAGTTGCCCCTCGTCCTGAAGGAAAAGCAGAACGCCAGATAAAGCTATAATGAGGAGACTCAGCTTGTGGGGTGGCCTGGAGAGACGGCTGGTAATGCCCCCTCCCCCCAGGGACATGCAATTTAAGCTGATTTGAGGTTTGAAGTGGGGATTAGCCAGGAAAGATGGGGGGGGGGGGGCTGCGGAGAACAGGTTTTCCAAGCAGAAGACACAGCACGGGGCTAGGTGGGGAAGGCAATTTGCTGCACTCTGAGAGCCAGGAGGGTGAGGAGAGAGGGCAGCAGGGCTAGAGGGGTCTGCAGGACGGGCAGGGGTGGGCACCCTGCCTCCTACACATTCATTCAACAAACATTCCCTGAGCACCTGCTCTATGCTGGGCCTTAGAGGTCGTGTTACGTCTGGTTCTTGACCCTAGAAGCAGTGCGGCAGCTCCCGAGAGCTTCAGCAGGGGGTCAGGCCAACACTGGTAAGTGACCACTCCGCTGCTGTGGGCAGTGTGGGCAAGAGAAGGGCGACTGGCTGTGTGGTCTAGAATAGCAGGAATGGTCACTGGTTGGAAGAGGGGGTGAGGGAGGGTGTGCTGACAGGGGTGGCCCTGGGTGTCAGGCCTGAGCAGCTGGGGGACGGGAGATACTGTTCACACAAACTGGGGGGGGGGGGGGGGGGACAGGGCATCTCTGTGACCTGAGATGAAGCACTCCCCTCGGGGAGGCTGAACTCGAGGCACCCGGGGCCCGGGCCTCACCGAGCCAGGCGTCGCCCAAGCGGGGGTCCCGACATCCGCTGACGCTGCCCTGAGCAACTGGAGAGCCAAAACCTGGCTGGTGGCAATCCACCCCCAGTTTATGAGAAGTGGAGTTCTGAAGGACTCCAGAATAAAACCACTGAACCTAGCCCATTAGGAAACCGATCGCAGCGAAAATGGAACAGGTTAGCTGTTGAACACGGTTTGGCCTTCGGTGTCCCTCCAACAGCACTGATTATATTAGTGTCCTTTCCAAATGGATTTTTCTGCCAGCCCACATTTGTCTTCTCCCTTCCACACAGACCGCGGGAAATAGCAGCAGGAAACACAGCCCTGGGAAGGAAGAAGGAGCCAGCAAGCCACTGGGTAGATGAGTACGTGTGAGCGTGTGAGCGCAAGTGAGTGTGTGAGCACGTGTGAGTGCGAGTGAGCATGTGAGCAGTGTGAGTGCGAATGAGCATGTGTGTGTGAGTGCGTGAGCGTGTGACCGCGAGTGAGCCCGTGAGCACGTGTGAGCGCGCGAGCTTGTGTGAGCACGAGTGCGTGTGGGAGCGCGTGAGTGAGTGCATGAGCGTGTGACCGCGAGTGAGCCCGTGAGCACGTGTGAGCGCGCGT